>NW_024585313.1:0-9075 GCF_018398535.1 Haplochromis burtoni
TAAATAATTGTGTCAATAATTAATTAATTTAATGTGTCAATAATTAATTAATTACATGTGTCATGACTATTTATTTAATTAATTCCAATTTTAATTAATTATTGACACATTTAATTAATTATTTAATGGTGTATTTAATTAATTCATTATGGCAGTCCTGGCGTTCCATACCTCTCCCCACCGCAGGGAAAAGGGTAACACCATGGTCTGGGTGCAGTTTCCCCCTCCAGGGGCAAGGGTACCTAGACCCGGTTCTTAGAGTACGCTTGGGGAGTGTGATTGTGTGTACAATGTCTCTCTGTCTGTCTCCACATTGGTTGAGTGTTGAGTAATTGCATATGAGAAGATTAGTGAGTTACATTTGCCCTCTTAACTTCAGGCAGCCTGGCCATTCTCCTCTGACACCTGACATCAACAAGGCCAAGATAAGTACTGTTCAGTAGTAATCCCAGTAGATCATCCATTTCTCAAATACTGAAACCAACAACCATGTAAAAAAACTACTTGAATTACCTTTACCCCTATTCTGATGCTTGATTAGAACTTCTGCAGGCTGGTGAGTGTATATTGGCACTTACAACAGCAATTTACAAAATCTGAGCTTTAATTTCTGCTATGAATCAAAACAGGGCTGCTTTGACTGTGTAAATTTAAAAAAAAAATAACAGTGACTGCTCCATCAGTTAAACTGTATATGGTTGTCAGTGTCATGGTCCTGGGTCGTTAGACCCAGCGTTTTGTGTTTACTGTTCCTATTGTCCTGTGTTCTAGTATTTATTCTGATTTTGGTATTTTGTTCAATAGTTCTCAGGGTTTTGATTCTTAGTGTTTTGTTATTCCTGCCTGTGTGCTTTCCCGGTGCTGTGTTCGTGTTCCTGAGTTTGTTTGTAAAACTGTTTATGATTTCCTGTTTTACTTTGAAGTTCTGTGTCTTGTCATGCCCATTAAGTTCAGCTGTGTGTTCCTCCTGTGTTCTTTCCTGATTACCTTGTGTCTGTACTTATAGTGTGCTTCTACCTATGCACCCCATGGGTTCGTCTGTGTTATTTTGCGTAATCTGGTGTTCTCAACGTCTCTCTGCTCCTCATCCCGTGTGTCTCCGTATATTATGATTTCAGGTTTGGTTTCTAGTTTTCCCAGTTTAGTTTTTGTCTAGCCTGTTCCACATTTCCTGCCACACTGTAAATAAAATTCCCTCACATCACCACCGCTGTCTGCAACTTGGGTCCTCCTTCAATACATCACACGACTGCTTCCCCAGCTGTGACAGTTAAATATGTAGTTTAGTCTGCAGCACAAACAGTAAGACTCACAAACAACAACAATGCAATATAACTAAATCATTCGTGTCTATAGCCTTCCTCTCCCATTAATTGTATCACAAGACCATAATCTAAAGGTCAAATAAAATCATATTTCACCCTGCTTGCCCTGCTCACTATCTCTGCTTCCACTGAGTCCATCCAAAAGTTAAAACGGTAGTTATCCACTAAAATACAAATGTCTAACTTATAAAAAATCTTACTTGTATAATCGCAGTTCTACTGAACTATTTCTGTATATAGTATGGATCTGCCAAGGCTGTTAACTGCTCCAACCACCCATCTGTATGGAAAAATATTTACAGATATTTCAGTCACATGGCCATTAATAGTATGTGTTATTATTATTTTTAGACTGTTTCAGTGAATATTTTAGAATACTAAATTAACATCAAACTCTCTTCTTACAACTACAAATATGTAGCTAGTATTTATATTAATGGCTATGTACACATATCACCACCAAAGCTCTCAGACAGATGAATCACCATTGTTTGACATGAATCAACATTATTTGTACATTGCAAAGTTAATTTAGTTTTCTCTCCTTTCATTTTTTTTATGGGGTAGGGGCATCATATGCCCAGATAATACAGGGCACAGGACATCATATTAAGTGAGGAATGAATGTTACTTATAGATACTTTAATGACAATAACATCTGTATCCTAAAAATGTTTTATTGCATAATAATAAAATAAAATGAATACAAAATTTAAGAAATCTTTATTGCAGTCACTTATTATTTAAGTGTTCTAATTCTTTGTGACAAATTATCCAAGTACACAATAGATACTGTGTGTGTCTCACCAGAGTTAGAGGGGTTAGTTTAGACCAGACAACTTAATGTAGCAACTTCAGTAACAAAAGTACAGATAGTACTTCTGAGGACAGTCGTCTAAGGAAATTCAGTTATAAATTTGCTCCTCTATGCCTTTAAATGTCTTCATTTACTCAAATGCATGCCAAATTACCACAAAAGCTGATTGAGATATGTGACTAATTGCACTTCAGAATTTCATAATTTATGTAGTCTTACAGCCATTTTAGGAAACCCTACCAAAACTGGTGTGAAGACATGTATATTAACATGTTTAACTCTTACCTGGCAATGAATTAAGTGTCTGTAGGTAATGTGAAAGATTTGTTCATTGTAATATATCTGGATGCACACTCTGTGTCATAGTCCTTCTGTCCTCCTGGTAGTCCTGCCAGTTTTTCTTTCTCTCCAACTTGGCTTTCTCTTATTCCTCTTGACTGTTTGTGTGCCTATATGTGTGTGGGCGTGCATGTGTGGTAACCACACCTTAATTTCAGAGGCAGAATCCTCTTGTTTTTTGCACTCCAGCCTGGTATACCTACGGTAATCAACTCACCTGCTCCTCATCTGGTGATCAGTTGGCTCCCTTCAAATATGGAGGACATTATTATGCCCCTCTGCAGCCCCTAATCTCTTTGCAGTGGCAGTGCAAGAGTGTTCAGCTGTTGCTAATCAATCACACCTAGTCAGGTGTGGATAAAGGCATACTTGAAGTGGGCTTTCATAAAGGCTCACCAGTCTTTGTCTTAGTGGTACCAGCTACAGTGGGGCAAAAAAGTATTTAGTCAGCCACCAATTGTGCAAGTTCCCCCACCTAAAATGATGACAGAGGTCAGTAATTTGCACCAGAGGTACACTTGAGAGACAGAATGTGGAAAAAAAAATCCATGAATCCACATGGTAGGATTTGTAAAGAATTTATTCGTAAATCAGGGTGGAAAATAAGTATTTGGTCAATAACAAAAATACAACTCAATACTTTGTAACATAACCTTTGTTGGCAATAACAGAGGTCAAACGTTTACTATAGGTCTTTACCAGGTTTGCACACACAGTAGCTGGTATTTTGGCCCATTCCTCCATGCAGATCTTCTCGAGAGCAGTGATGTTTTGGGGCTGTCGCCGAGCAACACGGACTTTCAACTCCCGCCACAGATTTTCTATGGGGTTGAGGTCTGGAGACTGGCTAGGCCACTCCAGGACTTTCAAATGCTTCTTACGGAGCCACTCCTTTGTTGCCCGGGCGGTGTGTTTTGGATCATTGTCATGTTGGAAGACCCAGCCTCGTTTCATCTTCAAAGTTCTCACTGATGGAAGGAGGTTTTGGCTCAAAATCTCATGATACATGGCCCCATTCATTCTGTCCTTAACACGGATCAGTCGTCCTGTCCCCTTGGCAGAAAAACAGCCCCATAGCATGATGTTTCCACCCCCATGCTTCACAGTAGGTATGGTGTTCTTGGGATGCAACTCAGTATTCTTCTTCCTCCAAACACGACGAGTTGAGTTTATACCAAAAAGTTCTACTTTGGTTTCATCTGACCACATGACATTCTCCCAATCCTCTGCTGTATCATCCATGTGCTCTCTGGCAAACTTCAGACGGGCCTGGACATGCACTGGCTTCAGCAGCGGAACACGTCTGGCACTGCGGGATTTGATTCCCTGCCGTTGTAGTGTGTTACTGATGGTGACCTTTGTTACTTTGGTCCCAGCTCTCTGCAGGTCATTCACCAGGTCCCCCCGTGTGGTTCTGGGATCTTTGCTCACCGTTCTCATGATCATTTTGACCCCACGGGATGAGATCTTGCGTGGAGCCCCAGATCGAGGGAGATTATCAGTGGTCTTGTATGTCTTCCATTTTCTGATGATTGCTCCCACAGTTGATTTTTTCACACCAAGCTGCTTGCCTATTGTAGATTCACTCTTCCCAGTCTGGTGCAGGTCTACAATACTTTTCCTGGTGTCCTTCGAAAGCTCTTTGGTCTTGGCCATGGCGGAGTTTGGAGTCTGACTGTTTGAGGCTGTGGACAGGTGTCTTTTATACAGATGATGAGTTCAAACAGGTGCCATTCATACAGGTAACGAGTGGGGGACAGAAAAGCTTCTTACAGAAGACGTTACAGGTCTGTGAGAGCCAGAGATTTTCCTTGTTTGAGGTGACCAAATACTTATTTTCCACCCTGATTTACGAATAAATTCTTTACAAATCCTACCATGTGAATTCATGGATTTTTTTTTCACATTCTGTCTCTCACAGTTGAAGTGTACCTCTGGTGCAAATTACTGACCTCTGTCATCATTTTAAGTGGGGGAACTTGCACAATCGGTGGCTGACTAAATACTTTTTTGCCCCACTGTATTTTAGCCACCTTCTTATGCAATTTAAAATAAAACCTCTTCTCTGTGAAATTCTGGTATTAGTCTCCATATTTATGTTGTGGCTTTTGAGCCGAGTCGTAAAATAAATGGGGGCTTGTCCAGGATAGTTTGGACATTTTCGTGGAGACAGAATATCAGTTTTTTGTGTCTATGCTTGATCGTTTAACTGTTAGTGGTAGATACTCATCCCTGTTCCGTAAATCTGTTCACCTGTGTAAATGTCATCATTCTCTCTTTGGATTTATGCATGAGGGTTGGAGAAAGAAAACTGTTTCACTATCAAGTCTAAAGATGGAGTGGAATCTATCGGCCCATCAGCTTGGATTCTGTATATAGAAACTCTGGATGTCTTCCCTTTTATTGAAAGACACTGTAAATACGTTTTTTCACATCACTGTCAATAAATTCACCAAACTGCATTCTGAGTCTGTGTTTGAGTCCTGGCTGTGTGACAGAATGCTCAAGCCAAAAATGGGCTCAGTGGACTCAACTGTGTTCTTGTCGCCGGCTTGTCCAGCAGGAAACTCAGCTGGCAAAACACAAAGCTCTGCTGCTCCACATATCAACAGAACAAGATATATGGGAAGAGCATGTTTTGAGGGGAGCATATTTTCATAAATTATTGGAAAAAATTAAGTCTGAGACTGTACAGTCTGTCCAAGCTGGAACAGGAGGCCATGGAGAAGTACATCACCCTCAGATGCCTGAGTCTCTGACGTGGTAGACTGAATCCATGATTTGTAATTGGTGCCATATGGTCTGGTTCACTTGCTATTCCAGCACTGACTGGACAATAACCTTCATCCAATGTCTGTTCTGCTGGTCCTCTCTCAAGAATGATGTCCAGGAATATGTGTCTGCTTGCCAGGTTTGTGCTAAAAATAAGGTTTGCAGCTCTCCACCCACGGGACTCCTCCGATCTTTTCCTACACATGGGAGGCCTTGCCCTGGCCTTTCCCCGCTCGCCAGATAACATAGTCATCCTTACTATACTTTTCTAAAGCAGCCTACTTCATCAGCTTACCCAAACTGTATCCTCACTGGATGCCCAAGTAATGACTCAGCATGAGAATTCTTTGGGACATCTTGTTGGATTGTGGTCCTCAAATTACCTCCTGGGTGTGAAAAGAGTTTTGCTCTGCCCTGGGAACCCAGGTTAGTCTTTTTTCTGGGTTTTACCTGCAGACATTATGACCAGGTGGAGAGGATAAACCAGAAGCTGGAGGCCTCCCTCTGATGCACAGTGTCCATGAATCCCTCCACCTGGAGCTCCCAGATAGCATGGGAAGAATATGCCCATAACTCCCTGACATCATCAGGAACTAGGTGATCAGCCACCCTCGTTTCCCTCTGTGGAAGGAGAGTGTTCTGTACTGTCTGTGCAACACAATTTCTGCACATGTCCGCGGCTCTGGAGGGTGACACAGGTAGCTCTGCTTCGGACAAATGAGCAGAATAAATAACGTGCCGATCATTGCAAGACATCCAAACCCTATTACTTAACAGGTTAAAAGATTTTGGCTTTCCACCAAGCATGTTCTGTTACGGATTCAATCTTGCAGACTCTCCTACTTTCATTGGACCACTTGAGATTTACTCTTTATTTAACCATGAATGTGCATGGAACATGGTCGTCGGAGTCCATGTTTCTCGGATGGTATTACAAGACAGGACATGCCAGGGTTACAAGAGCATTCTAAATTCAGGAAATTTGGATAAAATACAGGGTCATCTACTAATTGGTTCCATTGTTCCATTTTTCCTTGGGAATGACAAAGAGTTGTCTTGTCACATATGAATTCGTGTGTGTGTGATTGATAAACCACTTGAGGGTACCAGTTTAGCACACTGGGTTTAACAGGCAAACCATATACTGTAAGGCCCCATGTCTTCCTCCTTGCGTTCCTGTCTTTTCTTTACTATTCTTTTGGACTAAAGGTTTAAAAGTCCCCCAAATGTTTGTTATGTTTTGAATCAAATGAATTAAAAATCTTACAAATTGCCTTCTTCAAGAGATCTACAACCAGATAGGAGATTGTATATACCTTTGTAATGCCCAGTGCAGCAATGTTTTGGCTGTAGGAAGTGGTGCCATTTCCAGTTCCCCACAGAGCAGCAAGTATGCAGCCAATACCCTCTACGGCGATGCCTCGGTTGACAGCGTGTATGGGTGGTGGAGGGGCACCAGACAAGCGAGCACAAGCATAGTAGTCACCAATAGATTCCATGGTCGATGCCAAGACCCCGGCCATCATACCCAGCACTGATGACAAACTCACTGTGGGCACACCCCATTGGCCTGTGGATGCAGAGGAGGCATACTTAAGCTTTCCTAAACTATAGGAACAGGAAGACTGAAATCATGTCAGTGGCTACAGTACCTAATAGATGAATCAGTCATTGTCAGTTTTAATAAACATGAAGATTTATTTATTTGCCTGAGTAAAATTGTAGTTTGAGTGCCCATTAGTTTAGTTTGATCAAACCATTTTTGTGCTTTTTAATTGTTTAACTTATTTTAACACTCTGGATACTTTAAATCATGTCGGCAATGATGACACCTGGTCTGTTGGAGCTCACTTGCATTCACATGTCATATTACATTTCATTTAAATTAATTTTTTTAAAGAGAACATTTTCTTAAATGCAAAAAATTATTAACACTTTCAAGTAGAGTCAAACCCAAATAAAATAAGATATATATGTATAAACTAAAGTATCTTTTTTTTTTTTTTTAAATCTTTACTCATTTTGGAAGGTTTTATGAGTTTTTGTACATGTGTTGCAATGTGTTAAAGTGTGCAAGTGAATGAGTGAATGAAGAGACACAACCATATCAGCATTCTGAAGTTTGCTCTGTTCTTCAAAGTTTTTGTGCTGTTGAAAACAAGATGTTATGATGCTGTAGACGTTAATTAATATTAACAATAATTCATGGTCCAACCTAAAATCCCTCAGGTCAGTGGAGTTTTACAGGCCCATGTATATTTTTATTGGCTTGTGCAAAAAGCTTTAATATTTATATTTTTAATTATTAGTGCAATTTAATTGAGACAGTATTTCATATTACTTTACTTTCAATCAATGTTACGAAAACCTTGAAATACACACCATGCTCCCCTTTAGGTTCACCCCTGTTCGCTTCCATCTAAAATAGGAAAGCTGTCGTCAGCCTTCAGCAAGATGTATAATTTAACCATAGTATCAGACTAAGTCAGCATCTCATCTGCATATTTTAATGTAGCCTTACTTCTGATTTATTATATTTATATATTGACTCTTTCCCTAATTGATCTTTTTTACTTAACTTAAGTAATTGCTTCCTCTGAACCATCGGCACGTCTTTTAGAGCCCATTCCCACAAGACTACTCAAAGTCCTACCCCAATATCAAAAATTATTGAAAAAGTAGTTGTAAAGAGAACTGAGGAGTTTCAGCTATGAAACAATAGAGAAACAGCATTATTTAACGTTACAAATGAACTTTTAATGCCCTCTGACAATGGACTCATCTGTGTGCTTGTCTAATTTCCCCTTGTGGGACAATAAAGAAAATTGAATTGAATTGTCCTGCTAGACCTCAGTGCACCATTTGATACTGTTCACCTTAAATGTTTTATTACAGAGAATTTCCCATGCTTTAGGTATTAGAGGTACTGCAATGCAGTGGTTTGAATCATGTCTATCTAACAGACTTTAATTTGTCCATGTAAATGGCAAGTCCTCTTCACACACATAGGTTAATTATTGAGTTTCAAAGGTTCAGTGCTTGGACCTGTTTACAATGTACACATTTCCAATATATTTTTTTAATTTTTTCAGCATAGAAAACTCCATCAACAAACAAATACAGCTCAGGCGCTGAGATGATAGGACAAGAAATAGCACAATAATAATAGTCAATAGGGAAAGACAAAAGAAAAAAGAAAGAAAACATTAAAATCAGAAACTACCAGTATCCATAACGAATTAAATGTCATGAATATGTAATAAACAGGGAAATTGCAGTGCCATGGTACATGTTTATACAACGTGAGCTTTCTCAAGATGAGAACAAAACGGAGTCCAGGATTTTGAGAAAACATTTGCTACAGGTGTTTGCAGGTATCGAACTTTTTCCAGCTGAATGACTGATAACATGTCATTGAGCCAGACACTGAAGGAGGGAGGAGCAGCGGACTTCCATTCCTTTAGAATAAGTCTTTTCGCAATCATCATTCCGAGGTCGATTGGCACCCGCACAGTCGCAGGGATAGTTCTGCAACGTACACAGCCAAAAACTGCAATTTCTGGATTGGGTGAGATGGAAATCCCATAAGCTTTAGAGTACCAATCAAATATTTTGGACCAAAAATTGGTCAATGAGGGGCAATGCCAGAAAGCGTGAGCCAATGTGCTCTCTGATGTTTTACATCTGTCACATATGGGGGAAGTTGAAGGATAAATTTTGTGTAGTCGAACCTTGGAATAATGTAGCCGATGGACAATTTTAAATTGTATTAATTGATGTCTGCTGTTAACAGAGCAGGAATGAATTTTTGATAGGCATTTG
>NW_024585314.1:0-2788 GCF_018398535.1 Haplochromis burtoni
AGCCACGTCACCAGGCTCCTGATTGGTTGTCGCGGCGCGATTTGACGCTGGAGTTCAGATTTTTCCAACTCAAGCGGTAGACGCAAAACGCGCGAATGCACAAAATGCAACACGAAAACTCACGCAGTTTTATTTGTGAGTCAAACGCGCCAGACGCGCTACACTGACACGCGTTTCAGGCTTTTTTGCGTTTTCGCGTTTTCGCGACGCAAATCTGCTTCCGAATTTTCGCGGGACCCGCAATTGCGTGTCATCGCGCCTTTCCATTGACTTTACATGTAAACCTGACGCTCTATTCGCGTCCATCGCGTTCGGTGTGAACACACCGTCAGAGTTTGTTGGTTGTTCTCAGAACACGTCTGAAGATGAAAGGGGGCGGAGCCTTTCAGTCTGTGGCACCAAGGCTGTGGAACAGTCTACCTCTACAACTATGTTTGGTTGAATCTGTGGAATCCTTTAAAAAACAGTTAAAAACTTTACTGTTTAAACAAGCTTTCTGTTGACCAATGATTTTTACATTTTTTATATTTTTAATTTACATTTAAACTCTATATTGTGTATAGTGTCCATTTTGCTATTTATCGTACTGTTTATTTTAATCTCTGTGTGCAGCGCTTTGTGACTACCTGTCTATGAAAAGCGCTTAATAAATAAACTTTACTTACTTACTTAAGCAGGAAATGACTGACTTTGTTACTAAGATGCCCACTGTCATATTCCAGAATCAGGTTCTAAAATTCGCAAATGGATCTGAGACTTTTCCTTTCTTTATAATGAGTCAGAAAATATGTTTTTAGTAGGTCTACAGTTTGCTTTAACACATTCTAAACCAGCATGTGAAGATACAAAGACTAAGTGCTGCTCTTCAGTATACATCCTGAAACTAGCCAATGGAAAAAGGGTGTTTAGGAAGGGTGGACTTAAAGGGAAGAAGCTAAAGCTTGTTTCGGTCAGGGGTCTTTCCATCTGATCTATTTTTTCTTTATTTTTTAACAACCTTTTCTCCACTACTATTTCCAATTGAATATTAAAAAGTATATATTATGTTCCAAAGTTCACTACAATGGCAATTTGCCAGCTCCTCATTTGTTTCCATTTAGCTACTGTTGAAATTCGTTCGATTTGGGTAAGAGAAGAAAGCAGGCTGAGTCCCGGTAGGTGTCAAAAATAGTGATCTTTATTACACACTTGCGCAAAGTGTGGGAAGAAAACTTGCAACAACATTCTCCGCCGAGCGGACGCTCTCCATCCTTATATTACCCATGATGACGTCACACAGTTAGACCTTACTGGAAATGATAACAGTTCCCCACACTCAAAAAGTTCTCCTTATATAGACATCAGATGCTACTTTAGAGACAACAAGTGTGTGATATGTTGTGCATTTTGTGAAACTGTGTGTCCTTATAGAGAGGATGTCCTGACACGACCTCCCCTTTCTTAATAAATGTGTGTGTGAACGTGCGTGTGTTACATGACTCTCTGTGCATGTTGGTGTAAGTAAGCCTGAGTACGTGCAGAACTGAATGTAGTAGGCCCAAGGTCCAACAGGACCCACATCTTCGAGAGGTGTGAACACAATGATGTGGTGCAACAGCTTATGCAGATAGAAAGAATGATACAGAGCAACCATAGACTGATTAAAGTAATGAGAATATGTGTACATTAATATTTTGCTCAGATTAACATAGATATAATTCAAAGATTATTCTGTCAACAGATTCAACAATGCTGAATGCTTGATCAATAATAGTTCTGATTATAAACTGTCACCATAAGAATACAAAATAAAATATCTCTTGTCCACACTACTCTTATAACTATGTTTTTACTAAGCCAACTACAAGTGGGTTTTTCTCCAGACATAAATATATTTTTTTAGCTAACCATGAATTGTATTCTCCACTAAGACTTTTTATAATGTTACTTTTACAGACTGAATCTCTGTAACCTGTCAGAGGAACGCAATGAAGCTCTGTCCTCAGCTCTCAGCTCCCAGTCCTCCTGTCTGAGAGAGCTGGACCTGAATAACTCTGACCTGCAGGATTCAGGAACAAAGTTTCTTTCTGATGGACTGAAGAGTCCACACTGTAAACTGAATATTCTCAGGTCAGATCAAACTATATGTACATATGTATGTATGTATGCATGTATACCAACTCACAGAATGAAGAAAAAAACAGGATTAAATATTACTAAATGTAATAACGACTCATTATACTTAAAGAAATGTGTTGGTTTTATTGTTTATCTGTTATTTTTCAGACTGAGTCACTGTAACCTCTCAGAGAAAGGCTATGAAGATCTGTCCTCAGTTCTAAGCTCCCAGTCCTCTAGTCTGAGACAGCTGGACCTAAGTAACTGTGACCTGCAGGACTCAGGAGTGAAGCTTCTGTCTGCTGGAGTAAAGAGTCCCAACTGTACACTGGAAACTCTAAGGTCTGATTTAAAACCTTTCTGCTGATGATCACTTAAAAACTTTATATTGTTGAAATATGTCTGTGAAGGTTCTCAGTCATCCAGGTCATCGTAGTCTAAGGAGCTTGGAAAGAAAAGCGTCTGGACATCTTTAAGTTACTTGAAGACGTTTCACCTCTCATCATAGAAGCTTCTTGGCTCTTGGCTCTCAGCGAAGGCAGTCGCACTTTTCTCCTCTCCTCCTCACCCTTATCTTCCCTGCTTAGCCTCTATGTCCTTGTCTTGTCTCGTGTGCATTACTTTCCCTGGAACAGTCTCTCACTGTCGTTCTCTAAAACCTAAAAGAGAATTATGGATTTGATCAACTGGT
>NW_024585314.1:4116-9068 GCF_018398535.1 Haplochromis burtoni
CAAAGAGGGACAAAGGACCCCCTGATGATCCTCTACCTAATCACATGAGCCAAGGTGTGAAAATGGGTGTGGGTCACAATCAGCCAGGGTTTCAGCTCATTGTAAGACCTGGACCCACCCTATCATGTGATTTCCTGAGGTCAGATGGCTCAGGATGTGAGTGGGCGTTAAGGCGTCTGGGGAGGATCTCAGAACTGGATTTTAGATGTTAGGAAGTCCATAAATCCAGGTTATGGCATCCCCTGGGTATAGACGAAGTTGCAGGATGATCGATGATTTTGTCCTTTTCAAGTTCTTGAAGGCAAGCTATAACTTTCTTTTTGTAGCTGCTTGTGGGGTCTCGCTTTAAGGCTTCGTAAGTATTGTTGTCACCGAGGAGAGTAGTGAGCTTTCTGTGGTAATCCGTTGTGTTAAGGACCACGGTGAACCTTCCCTTATCAGCTGGTAATATAGGGATGTTGTGGTCTTTGCTCAGGGAAGCGACGGCCTTTTTTTCTTGTATTGTGAAGTTAGACGGAGGGACTTTGACACTGGAGAGGGTGGCTGAGACTTTCATCCTGATTTGCTCTGCTTCTGCCTGTGGTAATTTATTAATCCGTATGGCGGATTCTGTGGCTGTGATGAGGTCCACTATGGGCAACTGTTGCGGAGAAATGGCAAAATTGAGTCCTTTTCAGTTTCATTGAGATTCTGGTCTGAAAAGTTCTTCACCCATTTTTCCTGACTGTCTTCAGGTGTGTGTTTTTCTCTGAGTTGTGTAGGTTCTGACTGGGAAGTAAAGATTTTTGTTAACAAAGTGTGGAATTTTCTTTTCCTTCAGAGTGTTGGGCCCCTGAGCCTTGTGCACAACCTTGTAAACCTCTTCTAAGATAGGAGAGGGTAGAAGTGTTTTCAGTTCCTGCAGAGTCTCGCTAATCTTGCTCTGGAGGGCATCTATAGTGAAATGGACCTGTCTTATCCTTTCACTTAAAAGCTGATCTCCCTAAAATTAACTCTGCTCTGTATCCCCTGACCGTGGATTCAAGGCCCATACTCCTATGAACAACTCTGCTTTGTCTGCATCTTAAGTTGAAAAGGAGATGGTCCCTATAATCCGCTAGTTATTGCATAAAGATCTTACTTTTATAGAATTGCCAACTGACCTTTCATTTCCCTGTGGGCAGATTACTTGACTCTTAATTATTGGTTTTTCATAATGATTTTTTTACATGTTTATGAAGCCAAAATTACACACACAATCATCTTAAACAGTTACTGTCCCTCCATTTAGAAAGTCAGAGGCGTCACGGTGTGATTATTTTACTGTAGTTGTTTTTTCCTGTGTAATGATATTCAACATTGCATCAATACATTTTTCAAAAAATGCCTCTCTGTGCAAAATGGGTTTAAAAACATAAACAGCTGTGGGATCCTGTTTGTCTGTGATTTGAACCGGGGGAACAAATCGTGGCAGGATCAGCCTGATGTTATTTGTATCCCGCTGTAACTTTACTGTATAAAGAGCAAACACCTCCAAAATGTCAGGAGTAGTTAGTCATTAGTGTTTGTGAACTAAAAATCAAGAATGTGGGATACTGTTTGTCCGTGATTTAAACAGCCCAGCGCTGCTCCCAACGCAGTGAAAACCAATTCTGCAGGGAGACCTACCTCGGCACTTGTGCAGGTGAAGCCAAAGGGAAGATTTGCTTCACCATATTTTCTAGTCTTTAGCTTGAAAAAAGGTTGGTTTGGAAACATATTCAGCGATGCTTCATCTCCTGCTTTGGATTTGTGTGAGCGCCCTGTCAAAAACCTGTCCATTATGCTCTATGTCCATTATGTCCAAGCGTTTTTGTTTTTTTCTTTTCCTTTTCATACGGCCTCATATAGCCCATCAATTTGGTCCAAGCTACAATGACACTAGGGCTGGGTATCGTCACTGATTTCTAGAACTGATTCGATTCTGATTCACAAGGTCCTGAATCGATTCGATCCATGATTTGATTCAATTGGATTTGAATCGGGGAAATTTTGCCTCAGTCAGATACTTATAGTCAGATTACTATAATTCAGATCAGTACATTTACATATTTTTGTATCTATAAAAAGGAAGCTGACACATGCCAGACTTTATCAAAGGTGTGAACATGACAGCAGATGCCTTTGTGTCAAAATAGCTGAAGATAAACACAGAAACACATGAAGGTGATTTTCCTATTGAACGGCAGAAATTAGGTTTTCTTTTCAGAAGTAAAGGGAAAAAACTTGTGCGTAACAAGCAAGCGAATAATGCAGAAAACATTGGGAAACTGTTGTTGAGAGAGAGAGAGAGAGAGATGCATGAAAAACAGCAAAAGTCAGAGTGAGTCCATGACGATGTTTATGTGAAGCGTAGTTTGGATCTTCTTTTGTTGCTGGTTCGGTCAATATTGTTTGGAGGGAGATCAAACTAACAGCTTTAGAATCGGCGCAAAAAGGGTGTAAACACAAAGCGCGGACCCGCCGAAACATCAGCATCAGTGAGCTGTCAGCTTTCAGCCCCGACCGTGTCCGTGCCGTCGAGTGAGAAAGTCACATCTCACTGATTCTGGAATTTTGGGCAAAATACATTTATATAAAAAAATCGATTCAGGATTTTAATGAATCGATATCACGTTATCCAAGCCAGAATCGATTTTAATCAATGAATCGATTATTAAAAACCACCCATACCTGACACAGCTTCTTCTTCTTCGGGGTTTAACTACAGCTGGCATCCTTGTACATGCAGTGCTGCCATCTTCTGTTTCAGTCCGTCATTACACTCTTGAATCCTACTACTTATTCCTGCGTCTTTCAGGATCTTACAAAGCTTCGAACGACACGTCAACTAATTAATTAGTCGTCTACGATTTTAATATTCGACAAATCATGGCAGCCCTACTTTTTGGATTTTTATATTCAGAGCCAGTGAGCACGCATTTTCAAATTAATCATGATTTTAAAAACTGTGTTAGTGTGTGATGAAATAATTGTTGGTGTTAATCAATAACTGGTTAACTTGCCCTAATTAGACTTTTGTGTCAAACTGGTGTGATCTCCATGTTTCCTTTGTTGGACTGTGGGCGAGTGTCAGAACTGAATGTACTGAGTAACATGTAGAGTTTAAATATGTTTCCGTTCCAGTTTTAGAGCTCTAAAGTGCAGCTATCATGGTAGGAATATGTTAGGAATAGACAGGAACACTGAGCACACTGAGGTCAAATAATTATCCAGTTCATCTGTAGGCCGAGCTCAGTCCATCCATTTAGTGAAATGATGTTTAAAGGTCTCCTTGTTCTGTGAGCGTGCACAGATCCTGAAGCAGAAAGCCTGGGTTAACAGAGAAATGATCATCACTGTGATGATGCTCATCATCTCTGACTGGGATTTGAGGTTTTGTCAAAGCAGCAAAGAAAGCCTGGCTATGTTGGACTGGGTGTGGAAGCAACTCCCAGTTTGAGGTCAGGAGACAGACACCCTCTCTACTTTGAAGATCAGCTTCAAACTTTCCTTTTTGATAAAACTTATAGTTTGAGCTGGATCAGGTGACCCTGAACCATGCCTGAGTTATGCTGCCATAGAGATGGATAACAGACGGATTGTTGTTTTGTGTGTCTGCAGTCTGTCAGGCTGTCTGATCACAGAGGAAGGCTGTACTTCTCTGGCCTCAGCTCTGACCTCCAACCCCTCCCATCTGAGAGAGCTGGACCTGAGCTACAATCATCCAGGTCACTCAGGAATGAAGCTGCTGTCGGTTGGACAGAAGGATCTAGGCTGGAGACTTGACACTCTCAGGTATGAAGAATGTCTGATAGAGGAGGAAGAGCTGGAAACATTTCCAGATGAGACATGAACAATCACACATGCAGGAATATTTTCAGGGACAGACACACTAGTGTAGCTGGATAGTATGGATATTTATGTAGGGGGTCTCCAAGGAGTCTGTTTGCAGGGACATTAATGATAACTGATAAGTCATGTTGAGAGTTTCATTAAAAGTAGACCTACAGTTAGGTCCATAAATATTTGGACAGAGACAACATTTTGTAACTTTAGATACACTTTATTAGTTCACAGGTGTATCTGAGATAGTGGCCACTGTGTACCTAATAAAGTGTCAGCCATGTGTGTGTTTCCCATGCTGTATGTCCACAGTCACAGTGACAGTCAGTGACACTGACAGAAGGATGAAACAAGGCTGTGAATCATTTCAGTCTGTGTGTGTGTGACAAAGAGGCAGACAGGAGCAGCTAACATTTGGAAATGGAAGCTTAAATAATGACAAACTCTATACTCACAGCTGAATTCACAATAGATTTGTTCTCGTGCACATTTAGCAGCTAATGCTAATACTGTTTTCCCTTTGCTTTCTACAACTTGAGCAGCTATTGCTAAGTAGGCCACTTTGCTCTGCTAACGATTTGTGTGACCATGATGGAAACTCTGAAAGCTAATGCTGCTAAGCTAATACTGTTTATGGGACCCTGTTAGAATCAATATTTCATTTTCATTCTGTAGTTTGAGAACAATATTAACGTCTCACATCATTATAACACAAGAGAAAAGGGTATTAGCATTAGCTACTAGTGCGTATTCACCTCAAATTAGCTTTAGCTGTTAATGGGAGCCTACTTAGCATAAACCCTTCACTTCGTTATAATGCAAGGGAAAAGAGTCACTCATGGCAGCCTATTTAGCATTAATGTCTCACATCAATATAACACAAGAGAAAAGGTTATTAGCATTAGCTACTAGTGCTTATTCACCTCAAATTACCTTTAGCTGCTAATGGCAGCCTACTTAGCATTAACTCCTCACTAATATAATGCTAATTTACATCAAATTAGCATTAGCTGCTAGAATAATCCTACTAAGCACTTTCTGCTCACGTTATTAAAAGGGAAGGGAAAAGTGTTAGCATTATCGGGTAATGCTAACTCGCATCAAATTAG
>NW_024585315.1:0-1478 GCF_018398535.1 Haplochromis burtoni
GATAAAAACCCTGAAAACCATACATTTCACACCCGAGTCTCACTCTCGCGGCCCGGCACCAAATGACTCATGGACCGGTACCGGTCCGAGGCCCGGGGGTTGGGGACCGCTGTCTTAATGCACTTCCAAAAATGTACAATAAAGACTCAGACAACAACACAACCTATTAAAACAAACCTACAGTCAGCATGTGGCTGTAAAAATATCAGTTAAGAGGATTAAGACTGTATGTTAAAATTATAATTTTTCTTGAGTATACACTAATTCACCTTGACAACATAATCAATTATAGTACAGTACACCATGAGAAAGGGGAAGTATGAACGTCAGAAATAAACAGAAACACCCAAAAGCACATGAACGTCTTCTGGAACCTTCCCAATAAAAAAAAAAAAAAAAATTCAAAAGAAATTGTTCTTTCACGCCAATTTCTTTGTGTGCAGTTCACACACACATTCACACATTGCATCATAACAATCATCATAGATTCAGTCTGATTATAATTGCTGTGTTCACTCTCTTGTTCTGTGTAATAACACAAACCATGTTTGCTGCAAATTAATTTAAACAGCGGTCTCACACAGTCTCCCCAGTTTCTCTATCAGGCAGCTGAAAAATTGCAAATAAATGAATTTGATGACCTAATAAAATACAAGCTGTATTTTAGAACATTATTCATTTAATCATGTGACAGAAATTATGAGTAAATCCATAATTTAATGGTTTTAATGGCAGTATTATGCTGGGCAGACACTGCGATTTTTAGCCCATTTTGAGCCGATTTTTGAGTCGTGCGACCGTTATGGTGATCGGCCTGATTTTGGCCTTCATCGTGCGTCGTGCATCGTGTAGTATACGTGGGGTAACGAGAAGCGATTAACACCTCACGACCAGCTCCCGATCATCAATCGCTTGGTCGTGAGGGTGTCACCGCAGTTTCTCACACTGCGCACGCGCAAACACAAATGTCAGCGAAAAAGATGGTGCAGCACGGCAGTGCAGCGTGTGATGTGGACACAAGCGATGGAGGCACAATTTGTAGAACTTTGGAAAGCTCATCCGAGCCTTTTCGGTGTGGCCTCACAAAATTATCACGACCACAACAACCGTGAAAATAGTTGGATTTACACTACTGCTCAATCACAGCTGCCTGATCAATGTTTTTCATTAGCAATTTAGCAAAGTTGATGGTGGTGGTGTGTCTGTGTGAGTGAAAGACAGAGAGAGAGAGCGAGCGACAGTGCTAGTATCAAGTGCTAACAAACATAACTACAATGTGTTTTTTTTTTTTTTACTAAGCTGTCTCTTGTGTCTCCACAGAACTGGATCATTCCTTGAATTATCTGGTTTTTGATGCTTGAATGATTCATGGGCCACTGGTGAGCAGTGTTGGGTAAGTTACTTTAAAATAGTAACTTAGTTACATTACTAGTTACTTCTCTCAAAAGTAACTCAGTTACTTCAAGTTACTCGTTACT
>NW_024585315.1:3074-4539 GCF_018398535.1 Haplochromis burtoni
TAATAACGTAGTTACTGTAACGCGTTACTTAATAACGCGTTAGTCCCAACACTGCTGGTGAGAGACTTAACAGAAGACAAACAATGATTTACACCGGCTCATTTCTGGAGTTACCCTCTAGTGGACACCAGAGAAACTGCAGTCTGTGGCAGTCTGTCATTTATATTGTTGTGGAAGTTTTAAATAAACGGCAAACCCTCAATGAACCTTTTTTTGAAGTGGTTTAATTCCATTCAGAGAAAGCATGGAGAGAAAGCAGCTGAGTCAGATGCACATGCCACTTTCTGTGAAGATGGCCGCTGTTTGCTCATGTCTTATATACGAGCTGACAAAACACAGAGACACGACAATATTTTACAGCAAATCACGTGGGTCTATACCTTCAGCTCATCCTTGAAACCTTCCCTACGTAGTGTTGTCACACTTTGTTAGTAAGGTGCAGTACCAGCAACGGGCAATATTTTATTTCAAGCCAACATGAAAACAAATGTTTAAAGAGACACTACGAACACATTTACATCTAGGTTAATCGTTTCTGTAGCTTGCGCCTCGCAGTGAATCCTTTACATTTATCTTCATGTAGTCTTCTCTTTATTGTCCACTTGGATATCAATACACCTCCTGGAGAGTGTTGTTCACTTGGTTCGCCCTTGAAAAGAGGTTTCTCTGCACCATGGAAATTATTCTGCGATTAAACCTACTGTGAGGACTTTTTCTCTTATTAAGTTCACCAGTGCTTACCTCCTCAGGATGTACCTAACTATAGATTTTGCCACTCCTGATACTGTAGCATTTTTCGGATGGATTTTCTTTCTGTTTCACAGCTTAAGGATGACTTATTTCACCTGCATGGAGAGCTCCGCATATTTTCAGTTCACAGCCAAATCGTCCAAATGCAAGGACTACACCTCAAATCAACTCCAGGCCTTTCATCAGCTTAAAAGAAAATGACGTAATGAAGGAACTGTTCACACCTGCCCATGAAATAGCCTTTGAGTAAGCAGGTCGATTACTTTTGATCCCATTAAAAAGAGGGTGGCACATGTTAAGGAGCTGAAACTGCTAAACCCTTCATCCAGTTTGAATGGGGATATCATATTCAAATGAAAGCTGAGAATCTACACATTATGTCTATGTCTATTATATAACTATGACTGGAATATGTTTAAGTGAACAGGTTAAAAAACAAAAAAAACAACTTGTGTCCGTGTCAAAACATATATCCACCTAAGTGTATATCGTCAGGGTTTCATAATAAGGGGGAAATCTGTGTAAAAATCATTGTTTGAAATAAAAGTCCAGAATGTATTCTGCTATAAAGTTCTGGTTTACATTTGTATCTCTGTTTGATGTACTCACAGTCTCATACTTGCAAATCTTAGCTTCAGTTTAAAACAGGTTAATTCACTGATAAGTGCAAGCACCTTCATCATATACAATGAACCCATTAGCAGTGCATTTTTTT
>NW_024585315.1:5341-6497 GCF_018398535.1 Haplochromis burtoni
AAAAATGTTTATACAGAAGACAGTGGAGAGTTCATATGTGAGACTGGAGGAGGGGAGAAAAGCAACATTATCAACATCACTGTTACTGGTAAGTTTCCATTTAGTAAGCAATATGCTGTAATAATCAAACACATCATTGAATAGATTTATACATGTTGGTTTTCAGCTGGTCCTGTGATCCTGGAGAGTCCTGCTGTTCCTGTGATGGAGGGAGAAGCTGTGACTCTGAGCTGCAGGAACAAGACAACTTCCTCCAACTTCACAGCTCAGTTCTACAAAGATGGAATCCTCATCAGGAAGAGCTCCACAAGATACATGACCATCGGCAGAGTTTTAAATTTTCATGAAGGACGTTACAAATGCAGCATTTCAGGAGCTGGAGAGTCACCAGTGAGCTGGCTGAATGTCACAGGTGAGACACTGAGGAAGTCAACACTTTCCCCCCTTTTTTAATGCCAGGAGTATTAAAGCTGCATCACTAAACACACTCTTTCATTGCAAAATAATTCACTGTATTTTTCTCATTCACAAAATTTTCTTTTCACATCAGACACCAAAAACCACCAAAAACACCCCAATTCTGTCATGGATAGTAAACATCAAACAGGCTAACAACATGATTACATCCCCCTCTGACTTGTGGATTATGAAAATATATAAAATAACCAGAGTTAATATCGTAAAGAGAAGGAAAAGCTAAAAAAAAAAAAAAAGAAAGAAAGAAAGATATAGAAACAACATTTTTATTCAAGTCCATAAACATATTTCTTTAGTTGGCCAATTGTTGGGCATTTTAACAGTTTGACAGTCTGTGGGGGCAATAGAGGAACTGCAGGTTCTGGCAATTGTTGAGGCCTTTGCCTGTATGAAATGTAGATATTAATGAATTAAGTAATTAACCAAGGTGAACACAGCTAATTAATTTTTATCATCTATGCTGGCAATCACACAGAAACTGAGACAGACCCCTCCTCAGAGCCTGGATGTCATATTTACCTCATCTTACGGATCGTGTTCACCATCATGATGGTGGCTCTTCTACTGCTGCTCGTAGGACTTCTTCACTGTGGGAAAATCAGAGGAACTAATTGTTAACCCAGATGTAAATGTAACTGTCATGATACTGGAAACTGTGCAACATGTCTGTGAAGGTTCT
>NW_024585315.1:7450-9064 GCF_018398535.1 Haplochromis burtoni
GTCTGACTCAGCTCTGACTTTGGACCTTTGTGCTAAATCTCTGGTCCACTCCTGTTTTTATCACTTGAGAAATATTGCTAAGCTGAGTTCCATTGTATCAGCTGCATTGTATTGGAAAATGTCATACAAGCATTTGTCTCATCTCGTCTGGATTATTGTAATTCTTTGTTTACTTGTTTATGTAAAACCTCTTTGCAGCATCTGCAAGTTGTTCAGAACACTGCAGCAAAGCTTCTGCCCAAGTCTTCTAAGTACTCCCATACCTTATCACTCTGACATTCAGGGCCCTGCATGGAAACAGCACCAACATATATCAGTGATCTTTTCCATCCTTACATCCCCAGCAGGATGTTAGATACATTCACATGCTATGACACATGAATGAACTTTATAGAGTTTGTGAGTTGTAATCACCCCAAAACTCTAAATAAAACCTGTACAAAATGACACTGCCAAAATGCCAAAGTGGAATTAACACTTTTTCCACCAGAGACAATAATTTATAATAATTTATTAATAGTTTATTAATAGTTTCTTTTCAAAGATATTCATTCTCATTTGGAAACAGTTTGTTTATTTTTGTTCTCTCCTTCCAATGTATGTTACAGAGAGCTGACCGAAGACATAATCACATCTGAGTGAGAATGAAAACAACAAAAACTTATCATGTATTGCTTTTGTAATTAAGCAACATATTGTCAGTTGAGTTTGATACATGTATATAAATTGTTATAGCTTGTGTGTGTTCATTTAGATACAGCTGACAGGCAGACCCACATGCTCTTAAACTTGTTCCATCTGATTGGTCTTTTTAAAAGTGTATGAATGTTGCTACAAGAAAACTGCCACACTTTTACCATTCACTGGTCTTTTTGTGGTCAGCAGTGGAAAAAAAAACTCAATTTCTTTGCATGAGCATGTCTCTAACTGAAGTGTGGTCTAGTACCCAGGCATAGTAAGCGGTGTCTTGTTTCATGCTACAGCAACATCAACAGCAACATCTGTTCAATACAGCCAAAGAAAATGACATGGCTTTCTATATTTGTTATGTCAAACTGTGAAAGCACAAGTCATAATCTGAATGTTGGTTGACACTGTGAGAAAAATGTAGAAAAGGCAATAAAAGATTCTCAGCTCTTAAACCTTTCTCAAGGTTAGAGAGGGACCATAATAACAGTCATCCCTCATTCATTCAGCAATGTGGCTGCTGATCTTATCATTAAGAACAAACCGTTTCAGCCTTTCTGTTGCCACACATGATAATGGCCTGTCTCACAGTGGGCTTTGTTTGGTGGCTTTCAAGAAAAACATATTATTTCAATAAGGAGATATCACTTAGAAGAATAGAACATGATTTGTTGAAATAGAGAAATTTATGCATTTGCCAATTAGACTCTGATGACTCACGGTAGAAGGTGGTGGCATTTGTCATTCTGGATTCATGTTTTGAGTTTGACACGGAGAAGTGGTTAGCATAATAATTTGGTGTTTCATCTGCCTGCGACTAAACTACGAAGCCAGGTCAGAGATGACTTTGTCCTCTTATGCTTAGAACTCTCTTCAGATGTCTCTCACTTATGTAATATCTTAATAGTTCAGGCCAAGCTCAAAATG
>NW_024585316.1:0-2198 GCF_018398535.1 Haplochromis burtoni
AAGTGGAGGAAGCGCAGTTTTTGGCTTTCCCCATATTTCAAAAGTACTTCATCTCTTTGCTATGACTGTCGCCAGGCATAATTTGCAGATGATAACGCTTGTAGCCGCTGCGATGCTTTCAACCAAAACAGGCGCAGCTTGATGATATCATCAACATGCGCTATCGCGATAGAGCGGTATAGTCAAGATCTCTATCGTTGGCCAAATTTATATCGTTTCTATCGTATATCGTTTCTATCGCCCACCCCTACGCAAAACTCACAATGCAGGAATTAAACTCAAAAAGCTGCTTTATTGTAGAATGGAACGAAAAACATAACACAACTAAACTGGGACATGGACAAACTGACACACAGGGAAACACAGCCATGAGGGAGACTACGAAACAGACAAAGAGAAACACAGGGCTTAAATACACTGAGGGATAACGAGGGAATGAGACACAGACGGAGAGCACAGCTGGGAGTAATCAGACTGGACGAGACAAGGGAAGCAAAACTAGAAACACTGACATGAGACACAGACCTTCAAAGTAAAACAGGAAACACACTGACATGTAAACTTAACAGTAACTGGGGAGACAGAACATAGGAACCTGAAACATGGTACAGAAAGGCACAGTAAGCACAACATGGAACACAGGGAAGCCATATTTCAAGAACTAAACCTATGATAACCATAAATGAAACCTAGGGAAATTATAACTATAAAGATCAAAACAGCACAACCCACATGAACATAATGAACTCACAGGGAAAGAGTAAAACTAAATACAGTGAACATAGAAACACAAGACCTCTTCAAAATAAAACAGGAAACATAAGACGCAAACATGACAACCTGAACTTGACAACATAAGACACAGACATGAAACACATGAAGGGCAAGGGAGACTTAACAGGGGTTGGAAGACACATGGGTAATCTAATAACAAAGAACTATAAGAACCTAGGCATGATAAAAAATGAACTTAGAAAAACTAAAGGGCTTAAACATAAACCATAAACATGAACATAAACTAAAACTCAAAACGCTGGGTTAAAAGACCCATGATTGTGGCACAGAGTACTACTGCCAGCTACATATTTCAGTATAACTATAAATAGATCAATAGTCATTTATACTATCAAACAGTGTTATTCCAGTCGTCTTGATGATTCAGATGGAAAACCAATCAACGTCCTCTTACTGTCTGAGTTCATTTTAAAGAGACAGAGGATGGTGAGCACATCCAGGCCTGAATATGAACTTACCTCCATATTCCAAATCCAACATGGCAAAAATGAGCAGAGTCAAAGTCAAAAATCATAAATGTGTTTAGTGGGTCCACAGTGTTGGGCAGTGGTTGCTGTAATTTGTAACTTTGGACTCCCCAGAGTGACTCTTCAGATGATGTCTTCAGAGTTAAAGATGATTTACTTTTGTCAAAGAAATTCAAAGATAAACTCTGTTTTAGCACTCCGTGTCTCGCTAAACACAAACGTCCAGTCCTTTTACCCTCTCTCAGCTGCAGTAACAGGTATCCAGGGGGACTTTGGTCTCTTTCAATCCCAACTTTATTGACAAGAGCTTATTGACAGACTATTTCAGGCTTGCTTTAGTCCTCAGTCTACTCATCAGCAGTGTCAGGCTTTTACTCAAGAAAAGTCATGTATCACACATTACTTAATACTTTTCTTAAAAGTAGTGAAGTACATTACTAAATTACTCTGGGGAAGAAAGTAATTTGTTATACTACTTGTTACATGGGGTTACAGCCCCACACACCAACACAAACACCTATACTAATGAGGACACACACGATCTTTCTTTTAGTGTTTAGGTTAGGGCTGTCAGCATTAACGCAGATTAATCTGCCATCATGAGATTAACATTTTTAATGTAATTAATCCATCTGGAGAGCAGAAAACATCCCTGAAATGTCTCTGTCAACACATTTTGGGCAGTTCGTCCAAAGTTTGTCCATTCTGCGCTCCAGAACGGTCAATTTCATAAAAAAATGTACATGTGATGCACAGCTGACAGCGTAGTCCATTCCACAGTCGCCTGGTGTCAAAGCTGTGGTAGCTGGACTCCATTTTGTCCCTGTAGTCCTTTCTGGCCTTTTTTATGGACTTTCGGAGGTCGTACCTGGCTGCTTTATATGCATCAGCATCCCCGGAGTTAAAGGCAGAGGTCCGCACAAACGTCTTTATTTA
>NW_024585316.1:3471-6995 GCF_018398535.1 Haplochromis burtoni
AAGAATTGTATTATTAAAGTCATTTTTTAAAATCATTTCTTGTTTTTCTGTTGTGTATTTACTCTGTGTAGGCAGCTTCTGTGTCAGTACTTGAGTCCACAACAAATTCCCCTGAGGCGACAATAAAGTTATCGTATCATTTATCCTCAAATGTTTATTTCTATTTTATTTCAATCTTTGTTTCCACTGACTTCTTAACTTTGGGTAACATGAGGCTACTTTGATGTTAAATTTCAGTCAGAGAAAATGAGCTCAGTGCTGCTTTGTTATCCTCTCAGTCCCAAAGGTGGAGGTGAATTCAGGGGTGGAGTCTGTCCAGCTGCCCTGTAAAACCACACTTCACCTGCCTGAAGACGTCAGAGTGGAGTGGACGAACAGAAAAAACAGGAAGGTCCACGTGTTTGAGGATAACTCTGATCAGCCTGAAGAACAGCACCAGGTCTACAGAGACCGAACGAAGATGAATGAAGACCTGCTGAAAACTGGAGACCTCAGCCTGACCCTGAAACAGCCCACAGGCTGGGACGCAGACACCTACACCTGCACCGTCTACAGCAGGAGGGAGAAAATCCTGAGGAAGAACAGAGTGCAGCTCTATGTCGGAGGTCAGTGATGTAGAACTGAGAGGGAACATGTATCAGCTACACACTTGATTTATTGTCTGAAACAAATGTTTAGAACTTTCCACCTTTAAAAATGCAAATTTACTTTTGACTCTTTGACTCTTGTGAAACTATCAGAACAGAAACCCAACAGGCTTTACAACCCGGTTTGGTTCAACAGTCGGAAACAAGAAAACACAAAATGTCTTCGTGCTCTCTTATAACTCATGTAAGATACAAAATGAGCTTCAAATGCACGAGTCCAGAGATGAAGTAAGAAATTAGAGTATTTACTGATGTAATCAGAGTATTACTGAAGTAATGGTGAGCTGTATGCACAGGTGATCAATCCAACCAAGCAGACAGATGAGAAGAAAGTAAAACCCGGGAAAAGGAAATGACGACCATTTATGATTTCTTCAGAATCATGTTAAACTGTGATGGTTAAAAAAATAGATTCTGTGTGTGTTAGGTCTTTTATCACTTACTCCAAAACTGTTGTTAAGGTTTAATATTGAGGAGGAGAGTAAACACAACCATGGTCCAGAAGAGCTTGGTCAAACAATTGATTTTAATGAACACACACAGCGTGGGGAGATGAACACTGCACAACATCAGCTGTAGATCTCCGCCTCCGAACCGTAGTAAAGGGACCTCTGGCTAATATGTCGGGTTCGTGTCGGGCTCGTAGCTGAAAACTAGCTTTACTTTGTTGTCTGGGTCAACTTTGATAGAGACAGAGAGAGGCGTTGAAAGGCTGCTCCAACGGAACTTATTGTTTCGGAGGAAAACACGAACACGGTGTACAGTCGAGTCTTAATAGCTTACTTACAACTGGGCTCGTCAGGCACTCTTCTTGGCTGCAGTGGTTATTATTATATTTACATGCTTCCAGCTCCCGTTTCTGCTCGATGACTGCTCGTACCTTTCCTTTTTCTCCCTCCTAGCGCTCACAGACACATAACGTGTATGGCAGTCCATTCTCCCAGCAGCACGGACTACACTGCCCATGATGCAACATTCTTTAGAGCTATGCTTGTAGCATTCTGCCTGTTAGCTTAGCACAACAACAGAAAGGCGCTCTCTCACCCAGGAAACACGCAGAGCGAGAGCGTCACCCTGTAACCATGGCAACCGTAACGCTGCCGCCTGGAACAACAGAACGTAGCTGTCAAACAAAACCCAAACAGTCCTGACCCGCGACAAAATGAAACAGGAAAGTACCGCAGTGTAATCCATTTATTTCAACAAAGTAACTGTATTCTGAATACCACCTTTTTAAACGGTAACTGTAACGGAATACAGTTACTCATATTTTGTATTTTAAATACGTAACGGCGGTACATGTATTCCGTTACTCCCCAACACTGTGTATGTGTGTGTGTGTCTCGACCTCACACGAACTCTGTCTTGTGAGAAGAGAGGCCAATTCTCATGTACCTAATAACCTAACTAAAACTATATATATGTAATAGGTTGAACAAATGTTTTAATCAGGAACCACTACTAAAAGCTTAATCAAAAGATATAAATGAATAAAAGATAATAATGAATAACCTGGTTATTCAAATAGCATCATCCAAACAGCTCCTCAAAATAACTTGCACTTAGACTCTGCTTTAGTTTCCCTTTCTGCAAAGCATGCAGTTTCCTGTCTACTTTGGCACAGAGTGTACTCAGAGTTAGGCCTTTCTTTTATAATGCAATGTAATCTGCATATAAACATTTAAGATTATAAAAAGCACTCAACAGTTTAAAGTGGTTATAACTGGACCTGTAATAAAGGTTAACATGATACCAGTATGTTTAAACATCTGAATGCAATATCAATACATTTAAAATTATGTGATCTCCACGCTGTTGTTTTGTTTTTTAGCCATTCACAGGTCAACTTACTGGAATGTTTCAGATCATTGTCCTGCTGCCTGAGTGCTCTTAAGCTTCAGGGCATTAACTGATGTCCGGATGTTCTCCTTCAGGATGTTTTGTTAGAGGGCAGAGGTCATGGTTCAGTTACAGCAAGTCATCCTGAATGAAAGCAGTCCCCACCATCACACCACCACCATGTCTGACTGTTGCTGTGATGTTCTCTTTATGAAATGCTGTTAGTGGGACTCAAACCTGGGTTCTTCTGTGACCTCCTGGATGAGTCATCGATCTTCTCTTGAACTAATCTGTTTCTGAGGTTTCTCCATGTGTGGATAAAGGTCCTCACTGTGACTCACTGGGGTCCCAAAGCCATAGAAATGTCTCTGTAAGCCTTTCCACACTGACAGATGTCACTTCCTTTGTTCTTCAGCTGGTTCTTTAGATCGTGGCGTGATGTGCTGCTGTTTGAGATTCACTCTGTCTATTTAAGCGATTTCTTGATTCAGCCGGTCTGTCAGGGGATGTGGCAGTGAAGTGTGGTTCATCACAGTTAATTCAGAATATTTCACACAGGGCCAGCTAGCTTTGGATAGCTTTTTTCTTTAATAAATGAAAATAAATGAAATCCACTGTTCTCTCAGAATAGCAAAAAAACAACAACATTATAACAATTAAATATGATTAAGTGGAACATCATGTTCATTATAATAAAAAGGTTTTTCAAAACAATTTCCCACCATAAATCTCAAAAAGTCTTCCTATCTCTCTCTCTCTCGCTCTCTCAGTTCCCCAGGTGGAGGTAGATTCAGGGGTGGAGTCAGTCCAGCTGCTTTGCAAAGCCGCAGTTCACCTGCCCAAAGATGTTAAAGTGGAGTGGATAGACAGTGATGGTGATGAGGTCCACGTGTATGAGAACGGCTCTGACCAGCCTCACAAACAGCACCAGGATTACAGAGACCGAACGAAGATGAATGAAGACCTGCTGAAAACTGGAGACCTCAGTCTGACCCTGAAACACCCCACAGATGGAGACAACTGGACCTACACCTGCAC
>NW_024585316.1:7678-9057 GCF_018398535.1 Haplochromis burtoni
TTAAAAAGAAACCACAGCTCCCAGAATCTTAGTGAATATAAATGGTTATAAACTAATGGAAGAAGAAGCATTAAAATACAAAGGAGGAGTTCTGGAGGAGGTTTTGTAACTCATTGTGGAGAAACTGAAAGTTTCCAAACTATCAGCACCAGGAAAAGATCAGGTTTGTTATATCAGGATAAATCGTCACTAAAGACACTTTATTTGAATCATATAACAGAGTTTGGGAGCGTGGGAAACTTTAACAGAGCAGATAAAACTAAAACAATGTTTTTTACAAGGAAAAGAGATTAAATCTCATCCTTTTATCTCTGTTTGATGAAGGGATGTGAGAAGAATCAGAAAACACCCGGAGTTAAACTATCTGAGTTAGACTTTAGTCAGACAGTGTTGGTTCGGGATGGGAATCGAGAAACCATCCTTGTTCGGTTCTTTCACTCTCACTACGATCAGCTGCTTTCAGTTCATGTGTCAGAGGAAAATAGAGTCTCCACTTACTTTTATTTATTTAAATACCTCCAACATACACAAACATTTGACCACCCAGCATGTAATTAATTTGCATGAATGTCTTTGATATGCTGCTTTGAGATGGTGATGAATCTCAGAGTGGAGCCAATGAGAATCGATAAGGAATCAAATCAATAAATTGTTTTCAATTCTAATCCCTAGGTTTGATATTATTGACAAAGAAGAACAGGGAGAGAGCTTTGACTTTAAACTCACACACAGAACAAACACTGATCACACAGTTATGTCCAAATCTGTACAGATGCATCAAAACACAGCCAATCAAAACACAGCATTCATTGTTACAGTAGGAAAAGGATCAATGATGGTATCAGTGTACACAGGAGAGATGGCTGGAGACATGAGAACACTACGATGAGTCATGTGATCAGACTCGGGTTCATCTTTGGTCAGTTTACAGCACAGGTGTTCAGACAGGAAACTGTCAGAAATATCAAGAAGACTGATTGTAAACCTCTGAAAGATGGACATTAATCTGGATCTTATTAATATACTGAACAAGAACTCGGAGACATCAGGACATGTTCCATTTTCTAACACACTGGTCGAGCTTACACTTCAAACCCTGAGAGAGACACTTTACCTGGATGTTGTGGGTAAGACAACCTTCTGATTTAGCTGCTTTCACCTGTATCAGCAGGTCACTGAGCTCTCAGCTTCACAGGATCTTTGACCTTTACAAGTTTGTGAGTCTGTCAGAGAGAGATCTCTAAATGATCTCTGGAGAGCCAAAACACTCCTTCAAACAGTCCCAGACTTTCTTTGATCCAACTTCAGGATGACTGACTTGTGCTGTCTTCATTCTTCTCACATGTGGTGCTGAGTCCTGTCTCAGCCACTTAGGACGG
>NW_024585317.1:0-1156 GCF_018398535.1 Haplochromis burtoni
TGTTTAGGTTCCCGTTTTGCCTAAGTGAGTTTGCGTTTGGGTCCTACCCTGCCTGCACTAAGCTGCTTTATGACACCATCAGTGCATCAGGAAGATAAACCCAAGTGGTTAGGTGCTTAGTAAATAGTTCAAGCAGCTGAAACCTCAGGAGGAGGAGGTGAAGCAGGAACCATCATGGAAGGACAAACCCTTGTAGGATGAAGCACTAATCATGGCTCCAAGAACAAGACCAGTAGAGGCTGGTTTTTACCACACCAGGCGGGACCCTAGGTGCAGTCTGTGCAAAGATGCCCGCCATATAGTCAAAGATATTAAATTGGCCCTCCAGGGAGATGACAGTGCCCGATGTGGCAAACAACTTATTTAAGTTTGAGACCCCTGCTGTAACTTCTTACAAACAACCTCCACTGCTTCAGCAACTGAAGCACAAGTGAAAGATCAAACATTAATGAGACCAATGTTTCACCTGTTCAATAATGACATATCTCACCTTCTCAAAAAAATCCAAAGTGTTCTGGATGTGGTGTTTGGAGCTGCTTACAAACGGGTTGTGGACAGAAGACAGAAATGTCGAGGTGTTATCGGTGACCAAGCTGACCATCCACACAATTGGTCTTAAACGTACACCCTGTTTACGTATCATTGGTAACCCATAACACACCTCTTTCACCATCTTATAATGCTGTGATTGCAGTCATTCCCCAACTCTCTGTGAATGGTACTCATAAGATAAGATAAGATAACCTTTACTAGTCCCACGTGTGGGAAATTTCTTTTGTTACAGCAGTGGACAGTGCAAACTTGCATAGAAAAATTAGAGAAAAAACACTGGAATAATATATCCATAAGATACTGTACACAATAGAATAGAATAAAATAAAATACTGCATACAATCAAATCAAATAGAATACAAATGCTATATACAACTGAGTATAATACAATGATACCAGAAAAAAGTATTGCACTTATTGTTATTGCTATTGCACATGTGTGGATGTGTGTGTTTGATCAGTTGAAGTCTTTGTTGTAGAGTCTGACAGCAGTGGGGAGACCTGTGAAATCTCTCCAACCCACATCGTGGGTGCCGCAGGCACTGAAGGAGCTGCTCAGTGCTGTCAGAGTCTCCTGCATGAGGTGGGAGATGTTGTCCAACAG
>NW_024585317.1:2626-3916 GCF_018398535.1 Haplochromis burtoni
CCAATGTTGTTTTGTTGAAGCTGGTTCTCCATCTTCTGCCTGTAGCTGTCCTTCTCTTTCCTTATCAGTCCCCTCAGCTGTCTCTGCACCCTTTTCAGCTCCTCCTTGTCTCTAGATTTGAAGGCCCTCATGGCCAATGATCAATGGTCACGACAATTTGGATACTAATGATCATGGAACTGACCTCACAGCCCATTGTTGGTGCTAGATTCTGTCATTATGCAAATGTACTGGTTATAAGATTGCAGAAACCTGCAGTCTGCTGAGACTGAAGAAGTCACCAGTTGGTGATGAAACATTTCTCCCACTAAAAATGGTATGTCCAGATGAACAGATTCAGCATTCTGGTGCTCTTTAAATAATTTTTGAGATAAAAGTAAGGTTGGAGATTGGCTTATAATTAGATAAGACAGCAGGAGAGGAACACTCTCTCACTGGCTGATGTATCACACACAGCGAGGTCCAACTGGCGCATAAACCGGCGAGCCGCAGGCAATACGCCCATCTGGTTGGGGGGAGCTGGCATCCTAGCCCACCAAAAGGCCACATGGGGACTAAACCCGAAGGTTTACCCCAAGGCAGAGTGGCCGCTAAGCACTGTCCGGAGAGAGGGGAGCAGCAAGAGTGAACTCCATAAGAGACACTTGTGCACAGGCGGTGCTGCAGGCTGGAGAACACTCACTCACCGGCTGAAGAATCAGACTAGGTGAGGTCCAGCTGGCCCGTAAACTGACAAATGCGGGCAATAAGCCAGGGGAGCACAGCCTATTAAGCCACTTAAGCATGGCAGCTAGCTAATGCCGTGGATGGCCGAGCAGGATGTGATGCAAGGCCTGTGCTAGGAGCCGAGCATCCAACCTGCACCGTCCCACAAGGGGAGGGGCTGCTGGCTTAGTCCATGGAGAGTGGAGAGCCCAAGTGGGGAGGCGGCCCAAGTGGGGAGGCAACCCAAGGTCCGTCACCAGGGCATAGCAGCCACTCTGCGCTGTCCGCAGACAGGGGACTAGCAAGAGTGGACCCAACGAGACACGTGTGGACACTCAGGAAGTTTCCATGTAAGTCGTAACACATTGGCTAGACAAAGAGCCAGCGCTGTGGGCTGAAGAACACTGACTCGCTGGCGGACGTATCAGACCCAGCGAGGTCCAAATGGCGCGTAAACCTGTGCACTGCCTGCAGCAGCAGCACAGCTGCTAATGTGATGGGCTGAGGTAGGGATGCAACCCGAAAGGGGGCTGGCGGTCTAGCCCACTAAAAGGCGAAGTGGAGACTTAGCCCGAAGGTCTGCCC
>NW_024585317.1:5379-6702 GCF_018398535.1 Haplochromis burtoni
CAAGTATGCAAAGGCACTTGGTAACGCAAGTGTCACTAGGCATTCCTAATTTTTGTCATGCATGCGTACCTGCGTACCAGTTATGTGCACCCCTGTCTATAACACACAGACAAACAACCACTCACTCAATAACTGCTATCAAATTATCATGTCTGTTCAACCTAACATACATGTTTTAGGTCTGTGGGAGGAAGCTGGAGTACCTGAAGAAAACACACACATGCACAGTTAAAAATGCAAACTCAGCCAAGGCTTTATACTAGGAACCTTCTGGCTGTAAGACAACAGTGCTAACCACCATACCACTGTGCCACCCATAGTAACTCATATAATAATTGATAATATATGGACAGAAGTATATCCTGGAATACAAATAACATATTCATCCATTACTAAAAATGCATTTAGCTGTCAAGTTCTGCAATCTGTATTTACTTACCTAATTCTCTCCCTAACAATCAACAATACAAATTCTCCCAGCCCCCAGAAAGACTGGGTTATCATTTCCACACTGGTTAGCATTTAGTCTATCACGTTTGTTGTTATAGCTAGCAACTACTGCAGGAAAATGGCAAGTTTCTTTAAGGTATTGTTCTATGTGTTCGTAATGCTTGTAACCCTGGACTATGCTTCTGAAGAGGAGATTAAGATGGGAGTCTCTGGGAAATACTAGGTGAGGAGCTATTAATGCCTTCATATACCAGCTGCCATAATTTTGTACAGTTCTATATTGTAAACAAAGCCAGTTTTACACTATAGAGTTTCCATAGAATTTAGAAGTTTCAGATTTCTTTAGTCATATCATATGATCTTATTTGATCATATATTTATTTGAACATCTTATTTGATGTTCCTACTGCTAAACAAAACAAGGTTTGGTTTTTCAAACTATCCATAATTGCTAGTAATAAATGCATCGGTTTGTAGATACACCTTCTGTATCTTCATACAAAAAATCAGAACAAAAATATATGAATAAATACTATTTTCAGAAGAAAGCCACATCTTGATACATGCTGTTTTAACATAAGAAGCTAAAATATGTTCCACTATGTTACTGGTTGAATCTCAGATTTGTTTAACATATGCAGAAATAAATTAAGTGTGAAACCATTGCTTTAATGGTGGCCCTTGGCCGGTGGTATGTGAGGAAACATTTATTCCATTGAGTGTACCTTTGCTTCAAATAAATAACTAATACTTTTTTTTAAAAGGAATGTCCTATTAAACAAAAACAACAAAATAACAAATGCAATAAAAACCCAGTCCTTCCTCTCTGTAAATATTTCACTGAAATTCCATTTAAAAGAAAGGGTAAGCACT
>NW_024585317.1:7456-9056 GCF_018398535.1 Haplochromis burtoni
TTTTGAGATGTGAGAGATTTGTGACATTAAGTGTGTCTGGAGTGTATTATTAGTTTGTAGTTAAATCTGGGTTTGATTGTTTTGTGTGTCAAAATGGTGAGGTGAATGTCACCCTGACCCTGGCTAAAAAGCTACCAAACGCAGACTGAAATCTAAATGCTGTCTCCAGGTGTGCAACAGGAGGAGTGATACACTAATTGCCTGCATTTTTATGTAAACATTCGTATAGAAAGTGGTTTGTAAAATTTGTACATATGTTTTAGAAATTCGAAATTAAGTAATGAGAAAAAAACCACTAAACATGTTTGTGGTTTTCATAGTAAAAAGTATAACATTTTCCCACTCTGATTTTATGTTTTTGTGTAATTTTTTTTAGGTCAATTGTGTTAATACAATATGTCAAAATTACTAAATAAATGTAGTCAGATATGTGAGGTTGTTCTGTAAAGAATGATACCAAACAAGGCAAGGAAAACATTTTTTTAACAGCGAAATATAGAGGTATAATCAAAAGTAGTCGAAAACAGCTAATTATAGCCTTGACTCAAGAGGGTTAAAACACCTCCTGTAAAAGATCAGTTTTCACTGTAAACTACATTGAGAAGTATCATACAAATTGTACATTTTTTTCCCTTTTCTGAGACAGTGCATTGCAATGAGGAAGCCAAGAGAAAAGATTAAACCCATAGATGAAGCTGATGTGCCCATGGCATCATCCTCCCTCAAAGATGATGAGCAGGTGACTAATTTTCTGCTGTTGTAATTATTGCAACCTAGTCTAACACATATCTTTTTAGTTCAACTATGACATTTGGAAATACTGAGATGTTATTATTTATTCATCTCACTGTCTCCAGATTTTAAGCAATGCTAAAATATATATGTGACATGCTAGTAATGAGACATTTCAGATAACTGAGGTAGCTAAGATTTAACTTTCTGGAGTGCAGATCACATGGCAAATTTACAGTTTATCAGCAATATTTGTATATATCAGTTTTTTAAAATGTGTTGATAGGCAACGTAAAAGCAGAGTTATGATACATAATTTCAAATATTTTCCTGAAAATTGTCATCATGTTTAGTGCAGGAACAAATAAAAATGTGATTTTCTTTAAAAAATATAGATAGATAGATATAGTATTACCTCTCCTTCTCTATTGTGGTGGATAAATGAACAAGAGCCGATCAAAGAATTATATGGCTGTTTTGGTTGTTTATGAAGAGGGTAAACTTTTGGGAGTGATGTCAAGAGAGAGCGGTGTCTATATCAAGTTTTGAGATGTGAGAGATTTAGGTTTTTGTAGTTAAATCTGGATTTGTTTGATTGTTTTATGTGTCAAAATGGTGAGGTGAATGTTACCCTGACTCTGGCTAATAAGCTACCAAAGGCAGACTGAAATCTAAACGCTGTCTCCAGGTGTGCAAGACCGTGCAAGAGAGAATTTCAGTAGTCAGTATGAGAGGTAACGAGACTATGGACAAGAATGGACGGAGACTGGGTGGAAGAGAAGGATGTAATCTGTTTATATTGCGTAGATGGAAATAGGCAGAACGGGTGAGATTATTGATGTGAGATTTATAGGAAAGTGAACTATGT
>NW_024585318.1:0-1243 GCF_018398535.1 Haplochromis burtoni
AGGCCCAGGAACAGGTCAAAACGAAACCAAACAAAAAAAAAGGTCCACAAAAGGCGCAGAGGCCCAGGAAACAGCCCAGAAAATGGTCAGGGTGCCAGCCCGGAGGTCAACGGTGGCGACGAGGAAACGGTTCCGAAAAAGTTCAGGGGGCCGCCCGGAGGCCGATGGCACAACAGTTCAAATCCAGGCGGTTCAGGGGGCCGGCCCGGAGGACGACGGCCCCAGAGTCCAGACCCGGGCTGTCCTGGGGGCCGGCCCGGAAGGCGACAGAGCAGGGCCAGAGGCCAGCCGCGACAGCGACGACGTCCAGCCAACGGCCAGGAAAGTGGCCGGACAGGATACTGCACAATGATTTCTTATTCTTATTGTATAAGTGAATAGTCAAGTGTATGGTGTTGTGATCTGACAGATCAGCTATACCGGTATTACAATCTATGACTCTATATGTCTATCGCTTCTATTTATCCAAAATAAATCTATCCTTGAGTGTACCTTATGGGCTACTGAATAATGTGTATAGTCGTTCTCCAGAGGGTGTAATTCTCTCCATACATCGCAAAGATCCACTTCCTTTATAAGTAAATTAAGAGCCTTAGATTTATTATTTTTACGTCTTTTAAAGCTTGTAGTATCTTTAGTATGATTTAATACACAGTTCCAGTCACCCCCACATATCAGAGTCCCTTCACTAAAACTAATAATTTTTTCAGATAGTTTTTGATAGAATTTTGAGTTGCCCTCTGGAGGGGCATACACATTTATCAGAGATAACACATTATTATTAATCCTCCCTTTAACAGCAACGTATCTACCATCCTTGTCACAGACTTGCTCTAACATTTCAAAATTTACCGTATTAGAAATTAAAGTTATAACTCCTCTTCGTCTGCTATTCTTATATGAGCTGTAAAAGGAATTTACATAGCCAAACTTTTTAAATTTTTCATGTTCTTCTTTTGACATATGAGTTTCTTGAATGAATTTAATCTGCGCCTTGTGTCGTTTCAATTTAGATAACAACCTATTTCTTTTAACCGGATTCCCCAGACTGTTGATATTGGTTGAGATAAAGTTTATTTTACCTACACCACTCAACCTGAATATGATTAAAAATAATTAACAACACTTTTTGTAATGATGTTAAAATGAGCCCAACTTTTATTTTCAAACACAACAAAGTATAACAGCCAACATACTGGACACTGTTCTGCTGAACAACAAACAATTATATTTCCATCACTGT
>NW_024585318.1:2699-3820 GCF_018398535.1 Haplochromis burtoni
ATTGTTGCAAACTGGGGCACAAACCTTCGGTACCAACCAACCAGTCCCAGGAAAGCCCGCACCTCCTTCTTGGTGCGAGGCCGAGGACAATTCTGGATAGCTTCCACCTTATCCAGCTGCGGTCGCACCTCTCCTCGTCCCACCTGGTAGCCCAAGTAGCGAGTCTCCTGCCGCGCCCATTCACACTTCGAGGGGTTCAGAGTCAGCCCGGCCTTATGAATTCTTCCCAAGACCTCCGCCAGATGCTGCATATGCTCCTCCCACGTGTGGCTGAAGATGACGACATCATCCAGGTAGGCGGCAGTATAACCGTCACAGCCCTGTAACAACTTGTCCATCAGCCTTTGGAAGGTAGCCGGTGCCCCATGTAGGCCAAAGGGCATCACGGTAAACTGGAAGAGCCCGGCAGGGGTCCTGAAAGCAGTGTACGGCCTCGACGTCTCCTCCAGTGGCACCTGCCAGTAGCCTTTGCACAAGTCCAAAGTGGTGATGTACTGGGCAGCCCCAATCTTCCCCAGTAAATCCTCAATTCGCGGCATGGGGTACGCATCAAACTCGGAGATGGCATTTAGCTTTCGGAAGTCGATGCAGATGCGTAAAGAGCCATCCTTTTTGAAGATAATGACCACCGGGCTGCACCATTCGGAGCAGGACGGTTCGATCACTCCAAGCTCCAGCATCTTCTCCACCTCCTGTCGCAGCTTCTCCACCAAGTGTTGCGGAACCTGATAGGGCCGTTGCCGGATGGGCTGTCCCTCTTTTAGCCGGATCACGTGTTCAACCAAGGTAGTCCGACCTGGGTTAACGGAACACAGCGAAGGCGTCTCCTGCAGAATTTCCAGTAGCTCCGCAGCCTGCTGTGAGGTCAGATGCGTCAATACCGGAGACCTTGGATCCGTAGCCGGCTCAGGTTCACTCTGTCCTCCTCTTTGCACCACCCTGGCCATCAGTGCCTCCCTCGGAGCCGGACGGGGCTGCTCCACCCATTCCTTCAGGAGGTTCACATGGTAGGTTTGTTTCGGTTTCTTTTTTTCCGGATGATGGATCTCATACGTCACTGGTCCCATTCGGCGAAGCACGGTATAGGGCCCTTGCCATTTCGCCAGCAGTTTACTGTTGGA
>NW_024585318.1:4902-5960 GCF_018398535.1 Haplochromis burtoni
GGCACATTAGCAAACAACACTTCCAACGTCTCATCCTCCCTTTGCAGCACAGCCATATTTTCAGGTACATCCCATTTCATGTTCTTATTGCCCGGTCCCTGGGACCATAGCTGCTTCTCAAAGCGGCGTTGGCGACGAGATTTTCTCGGCCCTTTCGTGCCACCCTCGCACAGACTACTGTCCAAGTCTGGCAGGGGTTGGCATCCCGCCTTCGCCTGGGCCCTAGTGACCACTGGGCCTAACACCTTCATTTGAACATTCCCCATTTCCCCCCCTTTTGTCTCTGTGTCTCGCTCTTCTTTTTCTTGCAACAAATCCATAAGCACAGGCACATCCATCCCCAGAATAACCTCTACCGGCAAATTCTGTACCACCCCAACAGACAATAAATATGGCTGTTCATTAATAGTCACTGTTATTTCCACCTTTGGGTAGGGATGTTTGTCACCATGCACACATAACACTTCTTCTTGTCGACTATAGTCCACACAGTTCACTGGTACCAAGCTTTGCTTAATTAATGACATAAAACTACCAGTGTCCAGCAAAGCAATAACCCGCTGCCCATTTACCATTACAGTTTTATAGCGTTGCCCCTCAGCTGGCTGGACCGTTGTTGGTTCCGCCTCCAGCCGAGGTGCATAGCAGGCACCAGTGACTTTGGCCTTCCGGATGGGGCACACCGAGGCTTTATGGCCTGGCTGCTGGCAGTAATAACAAAGAAAGTCCTTACCCGCTCCTCGTAGAGTGGATACCTTGGGGGCCCCGGATGGCTCGGGGTTACTCTCCCGCTTCGGCAGACCCGCGGATTGCGGGGACGATCGCTGTGGCGTCCCAGCTGAGCGGACCGGGGCCGCTCCTCTCCGCGCATTGAAATACTGCGTCACCAACTTGGCTGCGGCCAGTCCGTCCGCGGGCTCATGCTCCCTCACCCAGGTCCTCACCTCCCCTGGAAGAACTCGAATTAGCTGCTCCAAAATAATCGCTTCTCCCATCTCGTCCTTCGTGTGCTGCTCTGGTCGAAGCCAGCGCCGGTACAGTCCTTTCAGCCGGTAGTA
>NW_024585318.1:7989-9053 GCF_018398535.1 Haplochromis burtoni
TCAAGTCTAATAACAGAAGACAGGAAAAGATCAGTAAAGAAACAACTTCCCCAAACCAAAACACAAATAAAACAATAAGTAAAACAGGCTGATCTAAAGTATGAATGAGTAAAGTTCAGCCTTATTAATATAAATGTCACTGACAATTACTAATTTATTGGAAAACCAAAATACTTACCACTGAGTTGATGTCTTTCTGTCCAACAACAGGAGTGCTGGTCCCGAGCCTCAAAGACAGAAGCAAGCAGAGGGAGAAAAAACAGAACATTTTTAGAAGCTGATTTTATCCTTAATGGCTGTGCAATTATTGTAACATAGAGTTTGCTTACGTTGTTAAATAAAAGGCTAGATTTGACATTAATAGATCCTACAGATGTTCAAAAGCTGCCACAAAGTGTTAAAAAAAAATAGACGTCTCTGAAAACGTCGGTGCATTTTTGCAAATATGTGATGTCTTGACAAATCGAGCAGATATTTGAACTTTACAAAGCTACATTCTCACCTGAAAATATCTTAAAAGTTTATTTTGTGAACCAGAAAAAGTAATACGTTTTTTAGCCGCGCTCCTCCGCCATTGCTGCGCGTTCAAGTACACAGGCTCCGACAACCGGCTGACAAATGTGATCCTCCTTTTCCCCAGACTACCCTTTCTGGGTCACAAAATAACCTTTTAAAATATTTTCAGAATGTAGCTATGTAATGCTCAAATATCTACTTAAGTTATCAAAATATCACATATTTGCAAAAGTGCCTCCACGTTTTAGGAGAGCTCTGTTATCCACCAGCGTGATAGCTGACCGGGAGGTCGAGGCTTGATAAGAGTCCGCGAGCACAGCTAACTCCTGGCTTATTGTTCTCAACCACCCCTGCGGTCTTTTGCTACTCAGGTTAAACATGATATATATATATATAATTAGTTAGTTAGTTAGTTAATTATGGCTATGGATTGAAAATACCCCCCACACCCCACCCATAACGGCTGCACCTCCCGAAGAATTTTGTCTGGGCTTTTATCTCACTTTTTTATTTCAAACAATCAACAGAAAATTTCACAGACATATTTT
>NW_024585319.1:0-9048 GCF_018398535.1 Haplochromis burtoni
TACGGTTTAGGTAAAAATGAAAAAGGTTGAGGTTTTACATTTAGTTCAGTATTACCTGTTGCCTGTGTCCTTGTCTTTTGGGAAAATACTTTACACAAGTAATGGCTCAAAGAGGATTCCTTTTTTTTTTTACTGTGCTGCAATTGTTTACTGGATTATTTGTGCCATTAATTAGTGTCAACTAATTTTTATTCGATCTCCGCACAGGATATGCTTGTGAAGATGGAATATGGGGGAGAGCAGAAGTGCGTTGAAGTTCCACAAAGGGATGAATGAAGGACATGCATATTGTATTGAAGAAATAAGTGATGAGAATGCTGTTATTTGCATTTACCATGTCAGACCTTTTGATAAACAAAATTCTAATGAAAGTGAGAACATGTATACTGTTACATCTTTCAGAAAATGTTTTGAAATTGTGGTGCACAGTTCAGAATAAATGTTTTTCAAAAACCATTGCATCTTTTTAGTAAATGTTTATTTCCAAAAGAAATTTCTAGAAGTTCAGAACAGTAAAATTCCCGCTTTTTAGAATGAATTAGAAGATAACTCTTACGTAGTTAAACTAAAATACTCTTTGAGAGTTAATATATAAACTCTTAACACCAAGTGTTAAATTATCAACTCCAGACAGATTTGGTGTTTAACACTAAATCAGAGTTAACGTACCAACTCTCCAAAAAGAGTTAAATTAACACTCTCTGGTGTGGACCCATATAGACACTTTAATAGTGTTGAAATCAAATCCGACAGTGTTAATTTGGACATGCTGGATTTGCTGAACACTGAGCAGTGCTGATTTTCTAACACTGGAATATAACTCAAAATGTTAGAAATATTCCAGTGTTAGAAAATCAGCACTGCTCAGTGTTAGCCATTGTTAATCTTCAAAACTGACTAGGTTACTTTTAAACATATAACACTGTCAAAAGTGTTAATTTAACACTCAACAGTGTTGTATTTAACACTCAGAGGAGTGGACCCATATAGACACTCTAGTGTTAATTTAACACTGGAGATTTTGCTGTGATACGGACACCGACAAAGATACAAAGTGTTCTACTTGACTGAGATCTGCAGAGGCCACTGCAGTACGGTGAACTGAACACTAGAGTCATAAAGGGATTGGTGTCAACAATAATAATTAAGTGGGCTGTGGTGTATAAAAAGGCTCATTTGGTACTCAAAGGGGGCTCAAAGTGTGCCAAAGAAATAGCCTACACACTATTACACCACTGCCAGCAGGCAGGTTAGACCCACGCGTGCATGTTTACATCACATTCCGATCCTGCCATCTAAATGTTCTTAGTTATCCTGTCGTCTTGAATCTAAGTGGCGGGCGGTGTGCACCGAGGAGTTTGGGGCGCACTTTCAGCCACTGAGATCTGAATCCACCTCTGATTCTGCAGAAGAGGACTCCTCAATAACTCACCTGCCCAGCCTCTCTCCACTGCTACTCCTCTTTGCATCTCATAAATCTGCCTGCTCTCTTCTAGCCCCTCCAAAGCCTCTGTCCTGGAGTCTTCCAAGTACCAGCACAATTCAAAGATCCATTCATACTTATCTTGGATCTCAGTTCATTCTCCTCTCCCATCGTGTTCCTGCTGTGTTTCTGCAGTCAGACCTAGATTACAAGTTTAACATTTGCTGTAAATTATCTGTTTTTCAATAAATGCAGAATATATATGTAACATTGTTGTGTGCTAAGTACTACACTACTTTTGCAGAACAATGACACTGGGTTTTTATTGTTGTAACCCATCTGGCTCATGCTCAGAGTTTTGCGGTTAGATATACTCTTCTGTTTGTAATGTGTGGTTATTTGCGTTACTGTTGCCTTCCTATTGGCTCAATCCAATTCTGGCCATCCTCCTCTGGCTTGAAGAAGACATTTTGGCCAGAGATCTGCTGCTCGTTCACTGTGAACCCTCGAGGTGTTTATGTGGAGAAAATCCTAGTAGATCAACACTTCCTAAAATACTCTCAGGCACCAATACTATCTGGCACCAGTAGCTGTGCCACGTTCAAAGTCATTTAAAATTGTTATTATTTTTATTCTGATGATTATTTTGAACTTCAGCAGGTTGTCTTGACCATCTTTAAATGCACTGTGCTCACTGAGCTGCTGCCAGTTTGGTTGACACACTCTTTCCAGTATCGAGCAGCTGATGTAATATAGTGGTAGCAGCTACCTGTGCAATTAGCCATTCATTGCAAAGGCCAGCATGTTAAAACCAAAGAGATATCTCATTTAGTTTTATGTGGCTGAAGGATTTTTGGGGTGTTTTAACCTTCCGGGGTTTTAGGATGTTTGATACCATGTAACATGTATACAAAACGCACACATTGACTTTTTGCAGAAAACTGCACTGTGAGAAAAATGCAAAGTTTTAATAAACAATCCTGAGCTGTTCCTAATGTTTCTAAGCAACAACAGTAAGATAATGAGCTTATGACTCCATCCAAATCTCAGGAGAAGGGAGCAGCAGGGAGAGTGCATGGTTTGATCCAGGAGTTGAAGCTGTATCACGACTGCTTTTGTACATCTGTCAGAAGGTCAGTGGGCAGTTTGAGTTTGAGTTGGGACACATCTGAGGAGGCAGAAACCCTTTCAGAGAGCTGATTGACCCAGAGCGGTGTCTAGCTGTGTGTCTGAGGTAAAATAGTATTATTTTACTATTTCCATCTCATTGTGTTAAAGTACTGTGTGTGAAATTAGTTTTGAGCACAGTTGTTGCCAAACACAGTGGCCTGATTGGTCAGATATGTTTATCCACATATGAAAAATCAAGTTTGGTTCGATAAAATAAATGCAGCAAAGTTCCAGTAAAGTTATGCGGTCAGGGTGAACAGCTGCATTAAGAATAGGTGAGTCTGAAAATTATTTTTAATGCACAAAACATTGGCATGAATTTTATACATCCGTGTTTAAAGGATTAGGATCAGGTTATGTGTTAAATTCTTTTTATTCAATATGTGCGGTGTGAGAAATGCATGAAAAATGTTAAACACTTAACTTTTGCTGCAGTAAACTTTAAGTGTATTTAAATGTGTCCAGCCAACTCCATCAAACTGATTTTATTTCCCGTCACGTTGTGTACCTGTCACGAACAGAAGTAGAATGTTTTACTGCTGCTCAGTGTATACAGAAGTCTGATGGTGTAATCCAGTAAACATGGTGACCCCTGACACTTATACATTATATAAGTGTATATGTTATAACTTAGACATACATAATTTACTATGCACTCTTTGCTTTTTAAACACAAACAGCCTCCATCAGTTGAGAGGATATTTATCTTTAACCTGACCTTTAAGCAAAGTCCTAAAACTAAAATCCTTTAAAATTATTATTCTTTGCTGACAATAGTTGAGGCTAGAGGCAGGGTACGCCTTTGGATACATGGGCAACACAGAAAACCACTCACACTCACATTGTTGCCTGCGCTCAGTTTAGAATCACAACTTAACTTAGTACGGATGTGTGGACTGTGGAAGGAAACCAGCAAATATGAAGAAAAGAGCAAGTCCAATGGTTCAAACTCAGAACCAAATGGGTTTCCCATGGACACATATCTGTAAGACCATACACAGATATCCTCATTTAAAAGCAGGTAACAGACAGGTAACATGTTGCATTGTTTGCAGAGTTGATGATGCCTTTCCGAGGCAATACTGAGATTAACACACATAACAGGCACTCATCAGAAGAGCCATTTCATCACTGTCAAAATGGGCAGTAGAGCCAGTGATTGGAAGAGGTCCTCTAATGTTTATCAATTATGTAAATTGACATACAGTTTGAAAGCCCTGGGAAATCCTTCTGCCAAGTCTTAGCAGACCAGTAGTCAGCTAAGTAAATAAATAAAAAGACAAGTATCATAGATCAATTGTTTTTTTAATGTTTCCACAAATCCCTTTTCTAAAGCGTGAGGACTCAGGAGTAGTGTTGGGTATTTAGACCTCAGTGTGAATGTTTTTATCTCAGAACATTGTTACATAAACACTTACCACACACGCAGTTTAAGCCATATATTACCGACATACATTTCATATTTATAGTGAGCACAGTGATCACTAATTAGAATCAAACAATGTAGATAATGTGTGTAAAAAGTTTGCATGTTCTCTCTGTGTTTGCGTGGGTTCTCCCCGGGTGCTCCGGCTTCCTCCCACAGTCCGAAGACATGCAGTTAGTGGGGTTAGGTTCATTGGAAACACTAAATTGCCCATAGGTACGAATGCAGGACTGAATGTGAGTGCGACTGGTTGTCTCTGTCTATGTGTTAGCCCTGTGACAGACTGGCGACCTGTCCGAGGTGCACCTTGCCTCTCGCCCTAAGACAGCAGGGATAAGCTGAGAACTTGAGAACAAAGTGACCATAGGTGTACTGTATCTGCTAGGAGGATGAGGGGTCAAGGTCAAGTTTATTTATAAAGGACATTTCCAGATAGACGATGCTGCATAAAGTGCTTAACAATATAAAAGTGCCATTAAAAAGAAACAATATAAAACAATAACAACATAAAACAGTGATAGGATAATAAGAGAATTAAAACAATAACTAAGACTATTAAATAAGACCAAAATGCTTGGGTCATAGTGTGTTAAAAGCCAGGGAATAAAAATATGTCTTTAGTAGTGATTTAAAGTGATCAAGTGTTTGTGCAGATCTAATATTTAGGGGGAGACTACTCCAAAGTCTGGGACATGCCACAGAGAAGGATCTATCACCACGACATTTGAGATTAGTCCGTGGGATGGACGGCATTCATTTTGAGCTAGACCTCATGGTTTTTCATAAACAGAAAGGAGCTCAGACAGGTAAGAAGAGCTCGGGCGTTAAGAGACTTAAAAACAAAAAATAAAAGTTTAAATTGGATCCTGTAGGAGACAGGAAGTCAGTGTAGAGAATTGGGGTTATATTCTCTTGCTGTTTGGGGTAGCACTGGTTGTCACCAGTATTTTTTTGGTGACTGGACATTATAGCTAAACACATACAATGTAGCAGTTTAGCTTATTAATTAACAATCGCAATGATTATAAATATAATAGTGGTGCAGTAGTGTAGACTTAGCCAAAGCTTATTTAACCATCAACAACAAAAAAAGATTAGAAGAAGTAAAATATCATTTTCACTTATAGTATTTGTGTCGATCAATGAGTCAACTTTAGGGTCTGAGAACGTACAAGAGCCCGTTGGATGGGGTATTTGTCATTACATTATATTACATGTACATAAAAGATTGTTGGTCAGCAGTGAGAGCTTACATGTTCATAAACACTGGTTGCCTCTCTGGCAGGTGCAAGGCTATACTGAAGTATCTTGTGATGTAGAGTGTCCTCATTGCCTCTTTCACAGGTTTTTGAACACAACAAAGAGGTCCACCACCAATGTGCAAAAGGCAGGACTTTTCAGAAGCTTTAATACTCCCAAAAACAACAAAACCTCAAAATCCAACAACAGGGAAGGCTTGGGAAGAAGGATAAAGTCTAAGGGGACAGAGAGATTGAATGAAAACCAGATTAGTAAGGAAAAGAAGAATCCAATTAGACATTAAAAACGGGACAAAAGAATTAAAAAATAATATCCAAAATTCAAAATAAAGCCAAAATAAACTGAAAGAGACTCAACTCGGACAACAGGAATTTTCAGACAGAGGAAACAAATGCTGCCTTTCTCATTTCCCAAAGTACACATCGTTGATTCCTCTCATCATGTCTTAGCCCCTCTCACGAGAGATGCAAGCAGAGGAGTTGAGGCAACAGGCGTTTTAACAAAATGAGACATCCTTGCTTTGTGGAAGTGATATTGATCAGACATTTGACACATCTACCACCAAGCCTCCTCTCTTCTGTCTTCTCCATCCTCTAGATGCATTTTAGGAATTGAGACATCCTTTGTATTGACATAGATATCTGGGTCATAGGCAGGAGAAAGGAAAACAACCATAAATAAGGATCACAACAAAGGCCTCGATCCTGACTTGAGTCTTTAATAAAAGGTGTCAGGGTGGAAAGTACATTAGCAACCCGGCCACTACGAGGATTCATTAGTGAGGAGTGTCACAATGTAGTGGTTGTGCTACCAGCTATCAAACCATCCTTAATCACGAGGGGGGGATACCAGCGTATCCAGAACCCGTGCTGTCAGTAGATCACCACATGGCTAATAGTAGAATCATTTAAATTTCATAAAAAAAAACAATTTTTGCAGATTGGTGTTGTCAGCTGGAAAGTCAGTTTCCTTTCCCCTAAACAACCAGTGAGCTAGAGCCGTCCTTTGATGCTTTTCATATTGTTTCCATCTTGTAGAACAGGCACAGTAAAACATGGATGGTGCTTTGGTTGAGAGGCTGACTAACAGACTTTTCCACTGTGCTAAGGCTTCTTATCAAACTTTCAGGACTCTGGCAAAGAGCAATTAATTTCCCACAAGCCACTGTAAGCACTTTTGTTGCTTTCAAAGAGCCCTGACCACTGACTGTTCCACTGCTTATATGCTTTTGACTACCTGTTATGATGGGGGATTACGATGCAAAGTGTTGCATTAATCACTGGAGTAAAATAAGCTTCTTGGTGTGGAGCTAAGTAAGCGTACACTTCATTCTACTGAAGCGGAAGCACAGTCGTCAATATGCAAAGCTTGGTCAAAACCCAAAGTGACATTCATATGTAATATATGTGTAATCGTGAACTTTCAGAATGTGTCTTCACATTTTAAGTAGAGTACACCACGGGAGCACAGTAAGCCTTACACACTCAGTAATCTGGCTCTGCTGTTTAATCTGCATGCATGCTGACTTACCAAATCATGACTGATGTCTCCATTGCTGTTTTTCCATTTCAATCACAGACACACACATTGACATTTATCTGCATATAGTTTGAATGAAAGCTGCAGAGCTGATGTCTTCATAAGTCGTGTGTCTTCTGTGCCAAGTCAGCTCCACAGAAGAGTCGGTGAGTGTAAATCCATCCTATAGATTATCCATTCTCTCTGCACTAAAACTGCCTGCGTCAATCTCCCATTCACCCTCTTTATAGTCTTTCGCTCCGTATGGATTCCAGCACTCCAATCGTATTGTGTGGAAACGCCACGGTGGCTCACTGGGTAAGACTCTGCACTGTGGTACTTGCAATTTTGTGGGTTAAAAAGAATTGATCGCTGCATTTGTGTGCCCTTTTCATAAGTAATTTCCACCCCACATCACAGTATAGAAATGGTTTCAAATCTCTACACTGAATTTCAATCAAGTCCTTGAAATGTCTGTTCTTTTTGCTCAAATCTCACTGTAGTCGAGGCATTTAGCAAAATCTATCTGCTAAAGGATTTGTTTTACTGTGAGAAGTTGCATTGTACAGATGAAGGTTCAAATGCAGGTTAAGATTTAAAGTGTTTTCTCATACACGGCAGCAATAATAGAAAAGGAGGATGGAAATTAAATGATAGACTATTTAGTTTTACTCATAATTTGGCACAACCTCTGAAACACAGCTGTGGATTCTGATGAGTTTAAAGTTGATTGTATCTGTTTTTTTATTTTATTAGAATCATTACAAGAAAACAAAACACACATGAGAGAGCTATGCCTAATGCTTGTTTGATATAAGGTAGATTTTAAGCACCTCAAATAGTTGCCCTAAACGTTGATTTTTTTTTTAAAGGCGCGCGTTTATAAAAAATGTAAAAAGCTATAGGCTAATGCGTTGCTCGCAAGCCCAGCCCATCATTTCCGTTAGGCAGAGGGCTCTTTTGAGCCCATTTTTCGTTACAAATTTTAGGATGATCTCACGGAAATCTGTGAACAAATACAAAGTTTTCAAACTGAAGTCAGTGACGGGAAGACATCACACTTTTTAGAGATGGAACTGCAGAAAAACCTAAGACCTTGACATGATTATGAATAATAGAATTATGGACGTTTCTCCGTTTTTGTGGATCAGCCTTTCCATAACTAACGTCAACTACTGTCCTACTTTGGTAAGATTGAAATTAATGTCTTTGACTGTCTTTAGTAGGTGTCTCCAGTAAGAAAGTAAGAACACCGTCCAACTGTCTAAAGATGCAGTCTTTAGCCTAACTGGTTGTTACCAACTCAGCGATGCTCGCAGACATTTACGCACTGTGTTGTGACCTGATTGTGACAGAACAGTAACGTTGTTATTGGTAGTTTGAAGGGTACGGTGTTGGGGGTGGTGCATGTTAAAAGTTTTGAGAATCACTGGTTAGACATGTTAATTTTTTTTGGTGTAACATATTGGCAACATTAACACATTAATTTGCTAAAGGAAAAATAGGCAGTTCCCAATTGCCTGTGAAAACGACCATTCTGCCCTGTTCTTGTAATGACCACAGTCAGTCTTAGTCGTTCTCATACATTTTGGTCTATTTATTTACTAATTTCAGCAAGCATAATGCCTAGGAAAGAGGCTGAGAAAGGAGAAAATAAAAGTCAAATTGCATTTAACCTGTGCGATTTTTTTATTATAAAAAGAAAAGGTTTTCCACATATGCAAAAAGTGCCCTTTTTTCCCCCTGGAGCACTTGCCCCCCAAAATGTCTGTGCACGCCACTGTGTAAAAACCCTAGTCTGGAGTTCGGAGGACCGAGATGCTGCTGGTTAAAAACAGCGCTCGGCTCCAGCAGCTGATCCCCACACTGCCTCGTGTGCACGTCACCAGCTGCTGGTGGGGAAATGAAGCAGTTTGCTGGACATGTTCCACAACAGAGCAGCATCGTTTCAGCACCGTGCACACTGTATGGAATCACTGTGGCACGCCAGGTGCATCCCTTCATGCCTCATCTCACCTGTGTAATCCAGCACTCATCATCTCAGTCTGTTTCCAGGAATGTGGCCGTAATTTCACTCGTCCTGAAAAGTCTCAGGAGGTTAAAGAGGTGCAGCACATTTGGAAAGAGATGGAGCGTAAAGCTCGTACTGTAATTGCCCTTTTGAAGACTCTCGAGGAAGCCAGGCCCTGAAAGGACAATTCAGCTTTGTCTACAGGTAAAATTAGCTGTAAAGAGAGGAAGCAAAACAACA
>NW_024585320.1:0-9044 GCF_018398535.1 Haplochromis burtoni
TAAATTATCCTCTATCAGATCAGTGATGTCAGCCCGAGTGGGCTCAGATAGGTGGGCTAAATATGTGTCTAAATCATTTAGGATCTCCGAATTTTTCAACCGGCCGCTACCCAGCGCTTCACTTTTCTGGAGCAGCCCGTCATCAGAGGGTTCATAAGGAGAAACAACACTAGCGGTGCACACTGGAGACGGCGCACCCAAAGGGCTTCTCGAGTGATACGATTTTAACATATTTATATGACAAACCCTAGACTTTCTCCGGCGGTCTGGGGTCTGGATCACATAATTGTTGTCACTGAGTTTCTGTTCCACCACATATGGGCCAGCGAACTGGGCTAGCAAACTGGACCCTACCACAGGCAGCAACACCAACACTTTCTCGCCTGGCTGGAAACTTCTGCAAACAGCCTTTTTATCATAACGAGCTTTCATTTTAGCCTGCGTATGTGACAGATTTTCTCGAGCTAACTGACATGCAAGGTGGAGTTTTTCCCGAAGTCCGCTAACATAATCCAGGATATTATGTTGGGTTTCAGAAGTTTCTGACAACCACTTCTCCTTCAGAAGCTGGAGGGGACCGCAAACCACATGTCCAAACACCAGATCCATCGGACTGAATCCCAAGGATTCCTGAGTGGTCTCCCTGACGGCAAACAACCATAACGGCAGACCCTCATCCTATTCTCTATCCGACTCTGCACAGAACTTGCGCAGCATAGCTTTGAGGGTTTGATGGAATCTCTCCAGATCACCTTGACTTTCCGGGTGGTATGGACTGGATTTTACATGTTTTATGTGCAACTCCTCCACAACCTGTGCAAACACTTTTGAAGTAAAATTCGTTCCTTGGTCTGTTTGAATAACCCTTGGAAGCCCGAAAGTAGAGAAAAACTTAAGTAATGCTTTTATCACCGGTTTTGCTTTCTGCGTGCGTAGTGGAATTGCCTCCGGGAACCTTGTTGCTGAACACATTATTGTAAGTATGTATTGGTGTCCGGATTTAGTTTTTGGCAGGGGACCCACACAATCCAATATTACTTTTTCAAACGGCTCACCTATTACTGGAATAGGATGTAACGGAGCAGGTGGGATGGGTCTGTTAGGTTTCCCCGCCATCTGACATGTGCTACAGGTACGGCAATATGCCACCACATCAGCTTTCAACCCTGGCCAAAAGAAGTTGCGCAACACCCGATGATAAGTTTTGTTCACCCCAAGATGTCCAGCCATGCTGGCATCATGCGCTAAGCTAAGCACCTGCCCTCGATGTGGCTTCGGCACCACCACCTGCGTAGCACCAGGCAAACCACACCGGTCAGAGGACCACCTCCTCATAAGAACTCCATCTTGCACAAAATAAGAAGTGGGAGATTCACTTCCTGCACTCTTAGCTGCAGATAGAAAACAGGGAGCCAGTGATGAGTCATTCTGCTGAGCGGTTTCAATGCATCCCTATTCAATTTCTCATCCAGCTCTGGCATCAGTTTTGTACATCATTTCCGCTTCTATTCGCCACTCTCACGGCTGGGAGATTTTCTTTGTCTAGCGTCGCCATAAACTGTGTCAGCAACATCCACAACATCATCAAATTTGCGCGATTGCGCACGAGTAATAGCACAAACAGGAAACACACTTGATAAAGGGGGGCAGCATCAGTGACAGAAGAACAAGGCGTTTCCACCACTTCAGGCGGTGGAAAACTGTCCCCCAGCCAAGTCATTTCCCAGAATAAATGAAACCCCTTTAATAGGCAACTGGGAACTCACCGCAACTTTAACATGCCCCGTTTTCACAGGCGAATGCAAATGCACCTTGTGTAGCGGTGCCCGAAGAACGCTCATCTTAATTCCCCAAACCAACACATCAGAACCACAAGCAGTTTTATCTGACAATGGCAGTACACTATCCAACATAAACGACTGATGCGCACCTGTGTCCCGAAGAATAGTAACAGGCACTTTATCCCTCTCTTCTCCCGTCACAGAAACAAAGCCTTTCGTGATAAATGGTTCAAAACGTGGCTCTATTTCCACATCCGCATGGTGCAAATCACGGGTGAGAGTGGAATGCGATTTAGGCAAAGGGACAACTTCGATGAGACCCACGCCTGCTAGATTTTTAGAGCCTTTGCGCTGCTCTTTCCTCTGGAGCGCAGGACAGACAGCGATCAGATGTCCGGGTTCGCGACAATAAAAACAGTCGCAATTAACACCATCCTCCTGTCTATCTTTCAGTCCTATCTTTGGTGACTTTATTTTCCTTTCCTGTCCCACCCTGATATTCTGTGAGACAGCGGCTGAAAATATAGTTTTGTGGGTGAGAGTAAACTCATCAGCCATCACTGCCGCTTTAGCAAGTGAGGTCACCTTTTGCTCATTCAGATAAATGACTACTTGGTCCGGCAAACATTTTTTGAATTCCTCTAACAAAAGAAGCTCTTTCAGCCCCTCGAGATCCTTTACTTTACTGGCCTGCAACCATCGTTCAAACAAGCGACTCTTTTCACGGGCAAACTCCACAAATGTCTGATTGGCGGTTTTTTCACACTTCCTAAATCTTTGACAGTAGGCTTCTGGGACGAGCTCATATGCCTGCAACACAGTCTTCTTCATGATGTCATAATCCAGGCTATCTTCAATTGATAAACTGGTACACACCTGTCTTTTCCAACCATTTTTCCATTGTTCAACATCATTCCCGTCCAAAATTCCTTCTGGCCACCGCTAACGCGCTGCTATACTGCTCAAAATCGTTTTAAAATATTTGAATCCACTTCGCCTCACAAACTCTGATTCTTTGAACCAGTTTAACCTGCCTATGATTCAAAACTGTTGGACATGCTGTGTATTTCGTACTATATACTAGATTGGCATGACTGTGATGCTCTTTTCTTGCTCCATCTCCAAATGCTCTGACACTGAGTCATTGCTTGTACCTCAATGCTCTTTAGCACGTTTCCACCTTCCCTTATACTTGATGGTCAAACGATGATTCTTCCTGTAACCGCCCCGCCAGGGTTCCCCGGCCGTACCACCCAGCTGCTTCAATCTTGAGCAGTAGTCGCTCCTCAGGCATGGCATCAGAGTCCGCCTCGGCTGGTAGCACGTTAACAGGCCCTTTGGCATCCGGCCCCGGCTCAGCCTCCGGAGCCACCTTCACACCCCCGCCATCAGGCTGCTCTACAGCTGCCTTCGGGGCAGGAAGGATGCCTCGCTCCACCAGCTCTGCACACAAAGCGTCTAACCTCCGCTTTGCGGGCACCATAGGACACTTGAATATCATAACAACTAGCAATAATAAGCAAATCCGCCTTCCTGCACTTCACTATTTTATCCCATGAAGGCGAAGTAACAAAATCATCCAAAGAAAACTCCATAACTCCACACACCTACCCCCACACCCAAGAAAACCAATCACACTCAAGACCGGGTAAAGACCCCAGATAAAATTAGAGATGATGCCAATTCATGTTACGACCCGTCTAGGGCCAGGCCATAACATGAGCGAGGCACTCGCTTCCCCCCCAAGACCCAAGCAGTCACACGAAACAAATCCGTTAGATTGAGGTGATTTATTTACAATGTGAATAAAGAGAACCAAAACGGGAGTGTAACACTTCAGGGTGAGCCAAGGCCAAAACAATAAACAAAACAAACCTACACAAATCCCGCACCCCTGACCTTACCAAAACAAAGTCAAAAATAAAGACAGAGTCTACCTCCTTAACTAACTCAAAACAGGAGAAAACGGGTGATCAAAAGAAACGGCAGCTCACCCCTACCCACTCCACTTCCACAACTTTCAAGCGTATACTGCAGCCAGCGGCTACCACAGGACTACTGCTGGGTGATGAGGAGAAACGCGAGGACCTCTCCCGCTGTAGCACTCCAGCCTCCTTTTAATGGGCGGGTCCTCCAGCTGGATCCAATCACGCCGGGGCAGTATATCCACGCACCAATCGGAACAGGGCCCTGGCACAGCTAAATTAACATAGAAAAAACACAACACCTGCACAAACAAACACATGGACATACAAGTTTGTAACAATTCTAATCTGGCACATGATCTGTGTAAGCTTTATTTTTACATTTAGTTTATCTACTATAAGCTGCCTGTTCTGGGGTGTATTTGTTTACATGTAGACAGTATATGTATAGACATCATTTTATATAAAGTATTTGTCGCAGCATCAGCACTTTAAAAAAACAACAACTTTCTATTATGTCATTTTTTAAAAATAAATATATTTAAATACGACAATTTTTAAAAAGCCTACATTACAAAATTGACACATTTACAGTGTTATCAGCAATTAAACTGTGACTATTACTTGAATTTGTATTGGTTATTGATTTATTGGTTTTACTTTTTCTGTATTTTATTGTATTTCAAGCCTGCATTGTTCTGTGTGCATATCTGTGTGTGTGTATGTGTGTAACCCTGTTAGGAGTGATGCATATTCATTTGTACAAAGCAGATTCTGGCAGGCGAGAGGAGAAAAGAACGATGGAGAGACAGAATTGGGCCAGCGAGTAGCAGAGCTCCCCACAGCCAGTCAGGGCCTGGATGTCTGAGGAGGGACTGAAGGCCCTTGGGCAAGTACTGACATCACCAGCTTGGATTCTTTGTCTGGCAAGACAGCCTCATGTAAATATTACATCCAGGCCCACGCATCTTCTGCCTCCACACCCACACTGTAAGTCTAAGTGCAGCTTTTAACTGCTGTGACGTTGTGTTAGATTGAACTATCACCTGTGCTTACTCATCGTTAAAGAAAACAAACTGGAGCAAAAAGATTTCATACTGATATAACATGTTTTTTGTTCTTTTTCTACTCCAGCAGTTCGATTTTAATCAAAACTCTGGGTGCTTTACAAAGACTTGGTAAGGGCCTTGAAGGTGGTATGGGTGGATAGGGGGGTAACTAAGGTATGAAAACGTCTAAGTTCTAGGTTGATTTCACCCATATTCTCAATTTCTAACATAATTCTAAATAGTATTCCAGTTTTACTACTACCAACCCCACCCGCTGCACACAGAAGACAAGAATAAACAGCCAAATCCTGACTGAACTGTTCTGCACAGCTGAGACACAATATGACAGACAATTATGCATATCATATTTTAACACAGGCACCACAATAATTAACCCTCTGCCCTGTGACAGGGCACACACATCAGACACATACACACACACACACACACACACACACGTAAGCAAATTCATTATGAAGCCATTAAATAGTATGCCAGTCATGCAGCTGCAAAGTTTCTTAAGATGCAGCAGTTAGGACATTCAAGGCTGATTTTTGCACAGCTGATGAACCTTTTACAACACCTAACAAGAAAATGCGGTGCGGTCGTGTTACTATTTTTCAACAAACAGACGGTTGAAGCTGTCTTCAGCTTACCGCATCTTATATCAGTTGCACGGAAGTAGCTGTCTGGGCGCTACAGCTTTAAGCAGCTGCGCGCTCCTGCGAACAGCAATCACTTTCTGCCTGACGATCACTTCTTGGCAAAACACCTGGAGCTAAGGGAGCAAAACAATCGCATGAGTGCTGCTGTTTGGCTGAAGAAGAATAAAGTAGTCGTGGTAAGCCAATCACATGACCACTTCAAGATGACAAAGCAACAAAGTGATATATACCAGTTTTTAAATTGTGTTGATAGGCCACGTAAAAGCAGAGTCATGATAAACAAATAAACGCGTGTTTTTTCCTGAATAGTTTTGTCACATCTCCACAAAACGTAATAGTTAATTTTCAAGTAATTAATTACTTTTAGAATCTTGTAACTCAGTTACTAACTCAGTTACCTTTGTGAAGAAGTAACTAGTAACTATAATTAATTACTTTTTCAAAGTAACTTGCCCAACACCAGTGTTGGTCAAGTTACTTGAAAAAAGTAATCAGTAACTAATTACTGATTACTTCCCCCAAAAAGTAATCCCGTTACTTTACTGATTACTTATTTTCAAAAGTAATTAATTATTTAGTTACTTTTTAAAAACACGATTTACAACCTGAATAGTCAAGTCAAGTCAAGTTGGCTTTATTGTCACTTCAACCATATACAGTTTAACAGTACACAGTGAGGCGAAACAACGTTCCTCCAGGAACCAAGGTGCTACATGCAACATAAATTTACAACATAATTTAACAGAAAAACTCTAAACTAGCTAACTAAGAGGCCTAGTTAGCTGGCTAGCAAAGACAAGAGAGACAAGACAGACTGACCTAACCTAAATTACAACATAAATTAGCAAAGAACTATCTAACTATCTAAGGATGACTTTTTTTGTTATCAGACAGCAGACAAAGTGCACGTGCAAATGTGCAAACAAGAGCAGCAAGTGACAGTGTGACAAAAAAAAAAAAACACAACGTAACATAATAATAAGGTTTTGTGATGATGAGTTGAGGTAGTGGAGGAACAGTAAACATTCCTTAGTGTAGCAGCAAAGATTAGGAAGTGCAGAAGTTAGTGCAAAAAGTCCAGTAATAATATTGTGCAAAAGAGCATTTACAGGTTGGTGTGTACGATGGTTTGGTGGTGTAGGTCAGTGTGTTTGCGCTTGTGTTGATTAGTCAGTCCAGTCTCAATGTTTTGAGGTAGTTGAGTTAAGCTGAGTGATAATGTTAGTGTGTGTGCGTGTTTATCAGTCAGTCCCTTTTTGCTGAGGAGACGGATGGCTTGTGGAAAAAAGCTGTTGCACAGTCTGGATGTGTGTGCCCGAATGCTTCGGTACCTTTTTCCAGATGGCAGGAGTGTGAAGAGTGTGTGAGAGGGGTGTGTCCGATCAGCCACAATGCTGGTGGCTTTGCGAATGCATCGTGTGGTGTAGATGTCCTCAATAGAGGGGAGAGAGACCCCGATGATCTTCTCTGCTGTTCCCACTATCCGCTGTAGGGTCTTGCGGTCCGATATGGCACAGTTCCCAAACCAGACAGTGATGCAGCCGCTCAGGATGCTCTCGATAGTTCCTCTATAGAAGGTGGTCAGGATCTTTCAGCCCAATTCTACTTTTTCTGCATAATCCATCATACAAAATGTAATCAAATGGAAAAGTCTCTTTTTAAAACTTGTTTTATTAGTTTTAATCTTTTAACTTTATGCATCAAGCAAAAATTTAATTATATGCAACATTCTCTGACTGGAAGAAATTTGTTTAAAATTTAAACCTATTTTCTGCACATTCCAGCACATAAAATAAAATATTTTTTGTGTTTACACTCAGTCTTTCAAATAGATGCAAGTTAAACACAGCAGAAAATAAATAAAATCAAAGACTAGCGGTCCTTTTGCTCTATTTTCACCTGTAAAGCAGGAGTGCGGCAGGCGGAGGTTTACCCTGGTGCAGGTGTGCAGCGGTCAGTGGAAGAATCCGCGAGTTTCTCTGAGTTTCCCATCACGTGGTAGCGCACTCGGTGCTTGCTTGGAAGTTTAAGTGTTTTTTTTCGCTGTAAAAAGAAGTTTTCTTCCCACGCACAACGGACACTAATGTTTTTGTTACTTTTTAAGGAATCAAACTTAAAGTAAGGTCAGTGCTTCCACGCTTTAAATGCTGCACGCTCATACTCTCTCCCGCTCTCGATATATGATCCATTGTTGATCTGCACACAGCTGTTGTCACGAACGTCGCACTCGCTTACGTCACTGTCATGAGACATTTTCACAAATAAATCACGGATTTAGTAACGCAGTAACGCAGCGTTCCTACGTGAAGGTAACGGTAATCTAATTACCGGTTTTGCAATAGTAATCCCTTACTTTACTCGTTACTGGAAAAAAGTAATCAGATTAATGTGACGCGTTACTTCCCATCTCTGCCCAACACTGCATGTGATACACAGTGATTATGTTATATTGTTACATTGTAACACACTCAGATGTACAACACTGCAGCAGCAGCAGAGGATGATGTAGCTGACCTTTGTGCATTGTCACTAGAACAGCAACATTTCTTTCAACTGACTTTGAGAACAGTGTCAGAGGACTGAATATGTCTTTGGGTAAGATGATTATAAACTTCTGTGAAACTATAGATTTTTGCACTATTACTATAAACCAGTTGCTCTTGGTTTATTTGAGGTAAATGGTAAATGGTCTAGTTCTTTTATATTGCTTTTGCACTCTATCTGAGCACTCAAAGCAGTGTGTTCGTGAGTTGCAGTTACGGCTTCAGGAGCTGAGAAAATGCCTCAGCAGCATGGCTAGAGGTGACCATGTGTATTGAGTCACTATTCTGTAGTTCAGTGTTTCCCAACCTTTTGGAGCCACAGCACATATTTCACATTAGAAAAATCACACGGCACCCCACCAAAGAAAAATGTCACAAAAAGCATGTTAATAATTTATCCCTGTGCATCAGGTATAGTGGAATTGGCTCAGTTTGTCCCCAGTATACATTTTTTGCTTTCTTCTGACCACTGCTCATGCTAGGGCCTTCATCTGGGTGAGAATTTTCTCCAGGACCCAGGTCAGACTGACTCTTTTTTCAAATATTTATCTATTGCTATTACATGCTGCGTCGTCTCACGACATGACTATTACGTATTTTTTTCTTCGTCTTCTATTTTACTGGCAGTTGGCAAACCATTTAATTAGTGAAGGTGTACTGCCCTCTAGTGGAGGGCAGTACACCATCTAGTGGAAGAGAATGTAATTGTTCTGCCTGTTACTCACACCAATCACTTAGCGTACTAATCAGATGGAACCAGATAATCTTCCACGGCACACCTGATCATTTCTCACGGCCCACCTATGCACAGTGGTTGAGAAACACTGGTTTACATTAAATTTAATAGACTATAGAGTTGTTAACCTGTTTAGCAAAACTGCTCCATAAAGATGTAACTGTTCTGATGTCAACACACATTTCCCAAGATTATTTCATGGCCCCATATGTATAACATGTGTCAAATATCATTCTTATTGTAATGCATTACTTATAATTAGAGATGGCACAATCCCACTTTTTTATGTCCGATACCGATATCATAAATTTGGATATCTGCCGATACCGATATGAATCCGATATA
>NW_024585321.1:0-1242 GCF_018398535.1 Haplochromis burtoni
CTCCTGCTGGGCAGGAAGCTTACATTAAAAAGACCCTCACAAGGATGTGTCTGCAATAAAAGACTACAGCCCCCCACCCAGAACCTCGAGAGGGAGGGGGACAGTGGAATTCCTTGCATCAGAGTTAAAACAATGTAGAGATGGTAGCATAAAAATGACAACATTTAACAGTTTAGTCTAACAAAAGCATTTTAAGTGCACCTTAAAGTGCAGAAGATACGGTAGTCACTGTTGTTACTGGGAGCAGAAGAGAGTTAATAGCTACATGAAAATACTTGGATTCAGCACTAAGATGTGATTTTATGCTGGTAAAAGTGAAAGAGTTTACAATATTCTGACAAAGCAAAAATCAGTAATTATACAGTAAATATATCAGAAAATATCCTGCAGACATTGCCATGAACCAAAAAATAAAAACCCAACAACAAATTAAATTAAAACTGATAACATCAGAAGTACGCAGGAAAAAAAAAATCAAATTCTAAAAGAAAACAAAAAAACATGCAGAAATTTGCAATCACACATTTGGTGAAAGGTTTAAATGAAAACGTTTAAATATAATATTAAAAACTACATGAAACAAATAGATATTGGTAAGAAATACACTATCATGCCATGAAAAAGTTAAAAATTACACATCTATAATTGTTGTATGTCATAACCCAAATTCATGGTGTCAAAATGCTACAAGTCAATAAGAAAAAATCGATGAGTAATGCGTTTTTCTTTACCCCTTGAAGAGATTAACAGCTAGGTAGGTACAAATCCAGCATTTGGACAGCACTGTCCTAGGAGTGTAGCTGAGATCTAATGTACGAATTGTGAACATTCTCAAAACTGTATTGTACATAGGTTATATTTTTTTATTGTGTGAACTTAATTTTTGTGGAACTAAGGTTCCGTGTGTCATTGTTGAAGTGGGACATTAATCAGTGTAACGCCACCTGCGGCCACATTGCGGGTGTGGGGTTTCCTAGCCAGAGCTGTACGGACTCCACACTGGTGAGGAACGCTTTCTGTAGCTCTTCTCCCTGTACTAAATTATCCATCTAAATTCGGTGTATTTGTCTTTGTTAAGTATTGGCTCCTATGGTTAAAAGCTCTCAGTGTTTCCAATCGCTTTGAGTGAGAAAAATGATATTTGGAACTGCCCTTTATCTGTTATATCATCCGTTCATGTGGAACTTACTTGTATTAAACAGGGGTGAGGAGAAGCCTGCTGCCGCTGTGTGACACTGATTT
>NW_024585321.1:2431-3550 GCF_018398535.1 Haplochromis burtoni
TGGACTGGGTCAGGAGGAGAGTCTTCATCCTTGACATTACCATAAGCAGAAAACCCTTCGATATTTATAATAGCATGAGTTTTGGTTATCTTGTGAGGGTGGATAAACTCGATGCCCTCACCTTTCACATGAGCAACCTGCAAGAACTGGCCTCCCCCTGTGGAGATGACCTCACAGTGTAGGATATGAAGCTGACACAAAGACTGCTGAGGACACGTGATGTCAAACAGAGGTCCTGCAGGCTTCTTGTGGTGTTGGGCCAGCAGCCTTCTGTTCCAAGGGACAGTCCTGTAAACCACATCTCCTTCTCCCTTCATGACAAACATCAGGTTGGTCACACTGCACTGGTACAGGCCTGGACAGGAGCACTGGAACATGTAGGTTTCATCACCAAAATCATCAACACTGATGTTGGGTCTATACTCATGTAACTTCATGGATGGTAAGCTTGCTGCCCGTGTTAAGTTGTTCCTTGGTACGTTGCTCAATAAAGATGAGTGACTTTGAGAGCGAGTCAGGCAGCAGAAAGCTGTGGAGCAGATGTGCAGGTGGGAGCTTGGTGGCAGGGTGCTGCTCACTGAATTAAACTCAGTCCCTACAGGTGTTTCTCCTGTATGATTTTCAACATCTGGATGGGTTTCTGCTTGCCAGGAAGAAGCTCCCAACAGGTTTTCAAGCTTTTCTTCATTGCTGCATTCAGGAGACCCAGTTACCAGTAGACTGTGAGAAAGTGTGGAAACAGACGATTTACTTTGGTATCTGCTGTAGTTCATAGGTTCACAGTTTAATTTAGTAACCTGACTTCTAAGTCTCAAGTTCTTCTCTATTATACTATTAAATTTCAGGCAATCACAAAGTTTGTGAAGAATGTATGTCACCAAATTTAAATCAGACCACATATGGTCCTTTTAGTGTTGAGGTCAGTTACTTTTCGTAAGTTCTGAGGCGATCTGTAGCACCTCCTCTACTGTCTCTGTGGCTGCTGTGCTCCGTCAACATATGGCTAATTACTGACACAACACTATTTGACAGTGAGATAGACCAGGCCGAAGAGAGATAATAATGATCCACCAAGAACACAAGAACACATTCTGAAATTTCTTAACCCAGTCTTCCTTA
>NW_024585321.1:5163-9040 GCF_018398535.1 Haplochromis burtoni
TCCTCCTTAATCATTTATGGTTGTGGTGTGATCTGCTCCTCGTTTCTCGTTTCCCTGTGTGTTGTTGTGTCAGTTTTGCTGCCCCCACCAGGTCTGGAGAGTCCCTGCCTTGGAGCCAGCCACACCTGTGATAATAACTCACCTGTTGCTGATCTGCCTAATCCAGGGGCTCTACTTAAGAGGGCAGTGGAGCAGCAGTGGGCACAGGATCGTTAAACTAGAAATACAGTTGGTGTGGAGCTCGTGGTTTCGATACTCTCTCGTTGGAATGGTTAACGTGTTTAGTCGGCCAGTGTATGGGACAGTACTCATTGTGGCATCTCTCGTTTCCAGGGTGATTACGAGACATGTGGAGGGAGCAGCACACAGTTGAACACAGGCGCGCATCACGGAGAGGAACCACGACACGGGGAATTGGGAAAGCACACACCGTGGACTGTTGGCACTGTTTTTTGTGTAAATAAACACACTTCTCCATTCTAAAAGTCCAGCATTTGGGTTCTCCTTCAGCCCTGACAATATTACACAAAACACTTTAAGTATAATTACTAGGGGTGGGACTCAATCGAAAAAAAAATCTAATTAATTAGAGTCTCAGTAATTAATTCATCTTGATTAACTGAATTTAATCACACAAGAAAATTTGCCCCAAAGTGCAAATCTTTTTTTTTTTTTTTTAAATTTTAAAGGGTTTTACTGGATAACAAAATAAATAATAGACATGGACATGAATATTTTAAACTCAAGCTATGCTGGCATTAGGTATTTTCTGTTCTGCAGTTTGCCCCCTAGTGGTTGTTTCTGTGTATTTCTTACTGATCCAGCCAGAGGCAGTTCCTACTCTGTTAATCTGTTGCCATCGACGCCTTCACAAGTTGATAAACGGCATCATCTGTGAGTAATATTGTTTGTTATCACTGAGACGACTTGTGTGCATTATTATTTGTTGTGAAGGAGTGATATCGTTTGTTAGAATTTAATTTGAATGCATGTATAACCTAAGCTAGTAAGGTTAAGATAGCTCATATGCCATGTGGTTTCTTTAACATTTTGATCATGAGCGTGATTTCTTTTGATGTTTTATTCGGGCACTCACTAAGCAGATAAATATTGTGCTCATATTTTTGAATATGAGACTTACTGGTGTGTTTGTTATATTTTATATTGATGCAACATTTTTATTCGTTTGTTTCTGGTTTTGTCAACAGTTTCAAACTTTTTCCTTATTACATCATCCAACTCAACACATCGGCCTGTTCCTTGGATTTTGATTTAGAGTGTTTAGCTGTCTGTATAGCTGCATCTACGTCCACGCGGACAACACGTAGTGAGGACAGAACACAAGCTTTTTTAATTCATGGAGGAAAAGCATTTAAACTGCATTTCAATGCCTGAGAAACACAGCACGGTCCGGAGACACTGACCCACCACCAGATGGCGTTTTTTGAGCATAAAATGTAAAAACTTTTTTAATGGCTTAAAAATAAAAGAATGCTATTTGATGTATAAGAAACTTTCTAAATAACCAATTAGTTATTTTTTAGGGGAAAAAAAAGCAATGAACTAGCATATTTTTGATGAATATCATATTTTTATAACTTTATTACTTTATTACTTCCTAGGGCCACAAAACTTTATTGGGGCCACAAATCACTCTGTTTGACATAAGGGGTATAATATCACTCTCTAAGGTGACTGAAGAAGAAAACTATAGAAACATATTCACAGACATCCTCAGACAGGGATTTCCACCAAAACCACCATCACAGAAACAAGATTGTGTGATTGGCTCATGGATAACGTAAATTTTGGGGTCTGGCCCCAGTGGATTTAATTTTCTCTTTCTCTAGTTTGAACATGGGAGGAGGCCAGGGGTTCCAGTTCCTGGGTCAGGTTCAGCCTGTAGAGCTTCATGGACGGCTGACTACATCTCCCAGGTTGGAGAGCAAAGAACAGGGGACAGGATGGTGGTCTTGGACGTTGCTCAGTGATGGAGTTTTGGCGGTTCAGTGCGTCTGGCTTGATATTCTGAGAACCGGGTCTGTAAGTGATGGTGAAATTGAAATGAGAAAAAACAGGGACCATCTGGCTTGCCAGACATTGAGTCTCATTGCAGCTTGAAGGTGTGCAAGGTTTTTGTGGTTGTGCCACACGATGACTGGGTGTCCCGTCAGAAGCTCTCATGTAGATGTGTTAGAGACGATTGGTAAGCATGTGAGCTGGATGGCACACATATGCCAGGTCTTCTGATTGATGGTGCGAGCATGTCAGCACATGCGAGGTTGCTGTATATATTGTTGGGCAACCGGGGAAGAGTGCAGGTCAGAGGCCCACAGGAATCGAGGAATGACCGTGGGTCATGATGGTTAGGGGGTGTGGCGTACTGTGTGTGAGGCTTGTGCAAGGTTTTTGTGGTTGTGCCACACGATGACTGGGTGTCCCGTCAGAAGCTCTCTATGCCCCACAGGCACAACTCAGTCCAGGCACTAGAACCGCTGGCCTCCTCTCACATCCACACTAAAGCAAGAGCAAAGGGTCCATACCGCATTTTTCACAACAGATTGAAGGTCAAATGCACCCATGTGCTTTTTTTCTCATTGTCTCTTCACTGGTGAACAGAACTGCCTCCATATCAGAGTCTGATTGGTCCACTTCCACAATGAAATGTTTGGAGAGATCTGGTTGAGAGAGAACAGGAGTTGATGAGAAACACTTGTTGAGATAGTGAAAGGCCACAATAAAAGTCTCTAAAGTCTCTGGTGACATGGCAGTAAAAGTTATCAAAACCACAGAATCAGTGCCAGGGCTTGCGGGTCTCAGTAGTTGGCCAATCTCTGTCCGCTTGCACCTTTGTCTGGTTGGAAGGGAGCTGCTCCTTTTCAACTATGTAACAAAGAAAGGAAACAATGAAAATCACATTTCTCTACTTTAACAAACTTGTTCTCCAATAATCTTTCCAATACTAAGCACACATGATCTCTGTGTTCATCAAGAAAAGATCAAAGGGATGGAGAAAATCTCTAAGGAGTCCATAAGTGAGTTGGAGTCATTTTTGACCAGGATATGTCCCTCAATGCACATATTACACAGAAAAACTAGTTCATGCATTTATTATTTTCAGGCTGGACTACTGTAATTCATTGTTATCAGGACGTCCTAAAAACTCCCAGAAAAGCCTTCAATTAATCCAAAATGTACTGACAGGGACTAGAAAGAGAGAGCAGATTTCTCCTGTTTTGGCTTCCCTTCAGTTTTCAGGCCCCTCTTCTGTGGAACCAGCTTCCAGTTTGGATTCAGGAGACAGACACTATCTCTACTTTTAAGATTAGGCTTCAAACTTTCCTTTTTGCTAAAGCATATAGTTAGGGCTGGACCAGGTGACCCTGAATCCTCCCTTAATTATTATTATTAGTTCGCGGCGCGATATGGCAGCCTGGCTTCTGTCAGTCTGCCCCAGGGCAGCTGTGGCTACAACCGTAGCTGCCTCCACCAGTGTGTGAATGTGAGAGTGAATGAATAGTGGTATTGTAAAGCGCTTTGGGTGCCTTGAAAAGCGCTATCCATTATTATTATTATTATCTCATTATATGAATGAAACAAGTGAGCCTGTCAGTCTTACTTCCAAGAGAGACCTGCCATCGTGGCAACAAAAGTCAAAATACACATATCACATAAGTATGTGCAATATCCCATACAAACACATGAAAAATATACAAAAGAAGATCAACTTAAGAGTGACATTAAAAACAATCACACTGAGTAAAAGAGTTATTCTCTCATTCACTTAAGACAGACTTAAAACCTCCCAAGTTAACCAATTCTGATAACTTCAGTATGTTGCAGTAGGCACATATTTCAATATCCATCCGCGCATCAC
>NW_024585322.1:0-7539 GCF_018398535.1 Haplochromis burtoni
CAACAGGAGATGTATCACTCCTGTAACACCTGTAACATTCAGCAGTCGCGTCATTGTTCTGACACACACAACAAAACTATTGACTACACTACACACTAACTACACAACATTTGCGCTAAACGTTGCAAATGTCTCACATCTCAAAACACCGCCGTCACTCCTAAAACTTCCTCCCGTATCTTAACAACTAAATGCCATGTTTTGATTGGTCGACATGGTACATTTTTCAACCAATGGGAAAGGTTGGGGGTGTATCGGTTTTGTCTTTACTCACAGGCGGAGAGTGAGTTCGAGCGTTTTCCTTAAAAAAAACCAGTTTTCAGCGTTTTCTTCCCACAGTAAATATGAACAACGGTAGTATCCAGGAAAACCAAACATTGCATATTTTTTTTTATCACAACTCTGGTTTTTCGTGGCCTGTCAAAACAATTTAAAAACTGGTGTAAAGTCCACAAGTTTTCCATCAATTGTTCCGTCTGTCCTGCTCACATCTCCAGTGGTTGTACACGTTGTCATTAACGTGACTTCAGTCCACGTCAGCCCCTTTGCTAAAACACCGGTGTCACCGGTGGCACATATTTACTTTCATTTCAATTCAGGTTAGAATCTGTGCGCAATGCAGATTTTTTCTGCGCAGAGACCGTGCCAACAGTGCGCTATTGCGCACGCACCCAGCTTAGAGGGAACATTGGGTGACATTCTTAAGCAACATCAGTGTCTATATTCTGTGTGTGTGTGTGCGTGTGTGTGTGTGTATATTTCCAGCTATACCATACATAGACATACAACCTTTCCATCCATCCATTTGCTTCCGCTTATCCTTTTCAGGGACGCGGGGGGCGCTGGAGCCTATCCCAGCTGTCATAGGGTGAGAGGCGGGGTACACCCTGGACAGGTCGCCAGTCTGTCGCAGGGCCACATACGACCTTTCAATTAACTTAAACTGTGTGTATGAGGTATGAAGAAAAGCAGAAGTAAGCGTCTTGCTAAAATATAAAAACATGAACTTGCAGTAGGACATTTAAAGGTGTGAAGTCTTACACTTTAAGATAATGAACAAGACAGTCTGCTTTCTACAGCTAATGGAAATTATAACGTCAAGTCTGCTTCCACTCATCTCATGGTGCACAAGTGCACACAGACTCTTATCAGACCTAATAAGGATAAGATACTTTATCGGCATACAAATGATTATATATTTCTAAGCATAAATGACAATACAAAAAATATCAATTCCGACATTGCCCACAGTACAAGATACTGAAAAACAAAGACTCACTGAAAGAAAAGAAAAAAAAAAAGAATAAATGGCTAAAAATAATGGCTGGCTATTTTACAAAGGATGTGAATCTTCAAGAAACATCGACCTGCCGTTGCTGTACCCGACTTGTTTGCATGGGTGCTTGGTTCAGCTGGTGATTCACCATTTAGCCAATTGGGCCACTTAAGAGTTTGACTAAGTTTCTGTTTCTTACAGATATCCAAAACACAACACTAAAGAAAAAGAAAAACAGATTCAACATGCATGACAAAGGAGAATCATCATGGTTTAATCGCTGTGAAAATGAGAAACAAATATGAATATTGCTGGTGCCCCTTTTTGCACACAGCTTAAATACATCATAATAAAGCTTTGAATCAACACTGTTCTAAGATATTTATAACATTCAACATATTTCACAATGTGAGCTTTAACTGAAGTCTAAGAGAAATGATTTTGTGTGTATAAGTTATTTTATTGTAGTGTCTTTGCTTAACAATATCTTCAGGCAGCTGCTGTGATTTAGTGCTACATAAACTTACTTTTTTTGAGTGCAAGGTTTAAGTAAATGACTATAAATGTAGGTTAACGGGTCCTTAAGACTTATTTATTATGGAGTGGAAGGCCTGCTTTATATTTCCGTCAGACTTTCAATTTTCAGCTCCTTACTGGCCATCTGGAAGTCAGAAGGTGTACCATGTTTAAAGATATGATTCCTTTTCTGTATGCTGGACTTCACAGATTTAGTCACCCAAGGTTTATTGTTAGGATACATTTTAACTTGCCTTGAAGGAATTATCATGTCTCTACAAAACAGTGCAAAAAAAAAAAATACTGACAGCTGGCCTTGCTTGCCAGGGGTTGAAAGGGTCCCACACCTTTGATGTCCTAGCTGGTGCCCTTGATGACATTCATTGTCAATACAGAATAAGGTGGGAAGTGGTAAGAACTACACCAGACAGTGGCTCAAACTTTATAAAAGCATTCCTTGTGTTTGGCGAACAACGTTGGCCTAAGAAAGCGGCATCAGAGTCGGATCAAGACTTCTGAACAGACCAAAGGGGCCACAACAGATGCTGCAAAAGATGCATGATGCATACAAATGGCTATCACAAGCCGCCTTCAGAAATGCCAGGAAATCTGGAATAAGTTGGGTCGGTCCTACGTAGCAGAAATTGTGGAAAGTAAATGAATTTTCCAACTTATCCGACTAATCAAACATACATAGCTCTGGAAAGAATCACACGGATCATACAAGAGAAGGGGGAGGATGCTATCAGGAATGTCTGTGAAGAATTCATAGTGAAAAGTTATTTGTTTCTAAACTATGAAGCAAAAGACAAATGGAAAACAATGGCTGAAGCTACCTCAGTTATTAGTTTATTAGCCCCTCCCTGAGCCTGGTTCTGCCAGAGGTTTCTTCCTGTTAAAAGGGAATTTTTCCTTCCCGCTGTCGCCAAAGTGCTTGCTCATAGGGGGTCATATGATTGTTGGGTTTTTCTCTGTATCTATTATTGTACGATCTGTACAATATAAAGCGCCTTGAGGCAACTATTGTTGTGATTTGGCGCTATATAAATAAAATTGAATTGAATTGAATGGGCAGTAGATCAGCTCTCCAAGGTTTCCTCATCTATCCAAAGAGCTGTGACCCTATGAAACTGCCGGTGTGCTGTCCAACAATCTGTAATGGTGGCAACATGGCTGACTTTACTGAGGTGCAAAATCAAAGTTTTTTTCTTCTTATTGGCAGCTCCCTCTATTATGGTCGAGTATGCCTGCAAATGACTTTTCATTGTGGATTCAGTGTCAATGAAAGTTATCTAAAAGAAGGTTGTTCAACCACAGAAAATGACCTTCACAAATGAAATTAATCACGAGCTTGTCAACCTTCGCCTGTAGTACTTGTATGTTTGCACCCACTGTCATCACATCACTGCTTTTTATTTTCTTCCTACTCAGATTTTATGTTTTTTGTCTAAATTTAGATTAATTGTGCTAATAGAGTATGTCAAAATAAAAAAACAATCCCTTTAAATTCAGACACGTGATGTATTGCTGTAACTCAAAAGCTGGGTCCAAGACCCAGAGCCCTGACACCGTGAAGGTGAATAAATGGACTCTTGTCCTGAATCACTGCTTGTGAGTGTGTCGGCTCCTTGTCACAGTGTACTACATAAAGGTAGACTCTAGCTAAATTGTTTGGTGCAGGTAAAGATCATTATGAGGTCAAGCTCATCATTATTTTTATCCTTGCATATGCATCCAATGACCACTCTAATGCAGGTCACATATAGCATGCTGTGTCAGGTCTTGGGATTGTGCTTGTAAATCTATCCAGCTGCTGATAACTGGCAGAGTTTATAATCTTGGCATTTATTTTCATATCAAATCTAGCGATGTCTGAATTCATGAAGCAGTTATTTTTGCTTTATGGTGTGTTCTACCTTTGTAATAATGTGTTGCAATGACAAGCATCAACCTCTGAAAGAGAAGTACATGAAACGTCTATTCTGAAAAAATAAAGAGTTTATTTCAATTTGAAAAACTTGTTGCATAATGATGACCTCTGTAGCATTCACAGGGAACTGATCTTCAATATACAGAGCTGTTGTAGCTGCAGGTTTTTCTCTTTTGTTAACAAAAAACAAGCCGCAAGTGCTGTAAAATATTTTCTTCTAGATCAGCATCTTTTTGTTGGGAGAGCAGTTTTTACTGCATCTTTAACTTTTACAAACAAATGAATCTAAAAATACACCTTGGATAAGAACTTCTGTACTACACATAATCTGAACAGGTAAGAGAAGGCTAAAAATAAGCTGTAATTCTAGTCTAACGTTCTGCTGCTGACAAATAAACTTTATATAACTGGAGCTAAAAGTAAAAATATAATTCTGTATGCATCAGCATCACTCTCCACTGTGCTGTTTTTTACTTTCTGTTTCCATCAGCTGAGTCCTGTTTATGGTTTGACTGCATCTGTACAAAATAACAGAGTTTCTGATTAGATCTTCTCAAAAATTAGATGGTGAACTTTTGCTTGAAGGTTGGCCTGATGTTTCCATCCAGCAAACTCAAAACAGATTGTCATGGATACAATAAGATTTCTTTATAAAATGTGGTCAAATGTTTTTACAGAAATTAACTTTTCTACTAAAAATCCATTTGTAATAAACTACTAAAATATTTACAATAGCATGGATAATGATAGTATATTAAACAGAGTAAGAGATTAGACAAGATGTTTCAACAACACCCATTCAATTCTGACACTGTCTCTATCTCACTCTCACCTCCATTGTCTCCATAAGTTCATTTGATTCAGCTGTAGAGCTCCAAGGTTTCTTCTTGCTAATAACAAATAATCACATTTTAAATGTAAAACTATTAAATTAGAAAGTCAAAGACCACTTCTGCAACAGAGCAATGTTTTATTTTACCTCATCCACAAAATCACAAGAAGCAGAGGAGTCAGCATCAGGACCACCAAAGTTAATCTGATAATATTCTGTATTATTATTGATTCCCCTAAAAAGGAGATAGAAATTTAATGTGATTGAGAGAGAGAGAGAGAGAGAGAGAGAGCATACACTTTTCTTTTGAAAACCTGGAGAGGAATCTTATTTTCTTTGTAACTGTTTTTTTAGTAATGCATCAATGAAAATTGTTGCAATAAACAGACTTGTAAATGTAGAAAGAGCACCTGTCACAACAGTGAGATGATGGGAGGTGGAGCTGCGACGTCCTCGTGTGTTCTGGGCTTCACAGTAATAACTTCCACTGTGTTCAGGTCTGAAGTCAGTGATGATGAAGTTCTGTCCAGATGCTTTTGCTGAGTCATCATCCTCCTTGTACCAGGTGTAGTTAGCTGCTGGGTTAGCATCACTGCTACAGGTCAGAGTCACTGAACTGCCCTCCACTAACTCACCAGAGGGACTGACTGACACAGAGGGAATCTTTGGAGCATCTGGAGGAAACCGAAAAAATTATTGTGAAATTTTTACAGCAACATTTTAATATTCAGTGTGAGAAAAACTCCACCAAGAATAAAAACATGACAGGAAACTGTTAATTACTGATATAATGATCATATGATGTGATATGATCATAATTCATATGAAAATAAGAATTCTTATAATACCATGATATTAACTATTATCATAATTTGTGCTATGTGTGCTGTATATATTATATTAGAAATACCTTCAATATTATTTGTGCAGATTATATCGGTAAGGAAGCTCAAATATTGATCGATAACTTAAGGTGAAAGGGGCATTAAAGAAGTGTGAACTTCTTCCAACTCATTTTTGATATTTAGCTGAATCAGAAAAGGTGAAGCGATATTGAAATGTAGTTGCGTTATTTGTATAGCCTTTTCTATTCTTTGCTCAGTGAACTTCTGTGTATTGTTTATATGATGGAAATAAATTGAACACAACTCCCAGCTGATCACTGATCTGCTGATGTTTACTCACACTGGACATCTATGAATAAAGACACAGAGAGCTGATCCTCAGTCTTGCAGTCGTAGATTCCTCTGTCCTCAGAGCTGATGGAGGTGAAATTATAAATACCTTCTGGTGTTAGAGGCAAGATTTGGTTGCCTTTGTACAAAGTGTTCTTAGCTGCTGGATTAGCATGTGTGCGACAGGTCAGAGTGACTGAACTGCCCTCCACTATCTCACCAGAGGGACTCACTGACACAGAGGGAAGCTTTGACGGATCTGCAGATAAAAGATTTCTTTATTAAAGTTGGCGTTTAAACTCATGTAACATTACAGCATGATAAACTGTAGCTGGCTTGGAGCTGTGATATGTTGTTGGTGACACAGTGAATTAAACTCACACACTGATGGAGAGCGGTAATCCTCGTATCCAGAGAAAGCACAGGAGATGATGTCTCCAGGATTAAAGTAGTCTGTATAGGCAGAAGTTTGCTGTGTCGTCTTTTTCTGTCCGTTCCTGAACCAGACGTAAGAAAGACGACCAGCTGGACTGCAGCTGCTTTGACACTTGAGCTCTGCCTCAGTCTGAGTCTGCTGGACTGATATTATTCTGCTCACCTTCACCTGCAGAGCTGAATATGACAGCACGGCAGTGACATCATGTAGAGAGAGGCTTTATGTGTGGATATGTAAGTCTACCTTTGATATCTGAGATCACAAAAACAAAAACCTGCTAACATTGTGTTTTCTTCAGTACCTGTGACACTCAGAGTTGTTCCAGGTAAACTACTCTTCCATTCAAAGCTTTGTGATTTGAATTTAAAGTGATACTCGGCTGAATCCCTTTCTGTCAGGTCTCTGATTCTCAGAGTCGAGCGTCCTCTCTCTGTTTCAATGACCTCAACACGACCTGCATAGTGGGAGTCTGTTCTGAGGTCCTCGGGGTGTGAGCGATGCTGCCACTGATGACTACGTTCAGGACTGAACCAGAATTTGGACACAGCAGGATGTGTATGACTGTAGATGCAAGAAATGTCCACTGATGAACCTTTGAGGGCACAGATGCTTCTGTTGGTGTAAGTCACTGTGTTACAGGTTTGATCACCAACACCTAAAATATATGAAACAGATTTGTTAGAGGAAGATTTGACTGCAGCACCACAGAGCAGGAGGCTGTTGGGACTTATTGTTGATTTATTGGCTTTACTGAGATATAAAATAAACATGAAGATGCAGCAACATCTTTTTTATTAGAAACAGAAATTAATGATATGTTTTGTCAGTGTAAGACTGAAGTAAACTCACACACTGAAGGAGAGGGAAGCTTCTCGTATCCTTTTACAGCACAGGAAATGCTGTCTGTATCATCAAAGTGTTTTTCAAAAGAAGATTCCTTTCTGTCAATATTCACTTCATTCTGGTACCAGACATAGGAATGAGGATCAGGTAGACGACAGCTGCTCTGACACGTCACCTTTTTCCAAGTAGGATACCAGGTTGGCCAAGTTTTTATCACTTGTGCCTGGAGAACTAAAAATTATACACAGCAAAATATAAAATATACACAACATTCATAGCTTATAGTGTCTCAAAGTTCCACCAAAACATTTTTATTTTGAAAACATTTAAATATAAAAATCTGACCTGTGACAGACAGAGTGACTCCAGGTGATCCAGTATATTTCCCTCCTGGTTGGTTTGTCACAAATTTGAACTTGTACTCAGCTGCGTCGCTCTCTCTCAGGTCTGTGATTCTCAGAGTGCAGTCTTTGTTATCACAGTGATACTGAACACGACCTGCAAACTCTGCCTCTGTCCTCACATCCACAA
>NW_024585322.1:7952-9024 GCF_018398535.1 Haplochromis burtoni
GGGAGCAGCTGTGTGCAGGCAGGAAAAGACCCAGATGCAGACTCGGAAGTGGAGCGTAACTCAAAAAAGGGCTTTATTTACAGACTGGGGAAATAAACAATACAAACCTAAACTGGGAAAAGCTAGTTAGCTGACCACTCAGGAAACACATGGAAAATTCCACAAAACCAGGGATGACATGACACGGAACTGAGTGAGACTGTGACATAAATACACAGAAAGCTAACAACGAACAGCACAGGGGACACAGCTGACACTAATAATAATGATGAGACGGGGAAAGACCAAACACAATATGATGTACACTGACGAGAGACTGTTAAAGTAAAACAAGAAGTAAACGACAGACACACAGACCCAGAATAGACACTGAACAGAAGTAAACCAACACAGAACATGGGGGTACAGGGTCCAAAAGCTAAGCAGTAGAAATCTCAAAACAAGGAGAACAGAAGAGCTAGAAGCACAAACTGAAACCTGAAACACAACCATCCTAAGAAATTAAAAGCACAACACTCAATACACTGGTTTACTGACCGCGGACCATGACACAATAGTGCTCAGCCTATGTCTGCATCTGAGCAGTTATTTATGATGTACTTAAAGAAAGAATTGTCAAACAGAAAAAAATACACTTGAAAAAGAAATTGACTGTTAAAGAAGTTTAACAGAAACTATTTTCTCTTCAAGTCTTGCAAAAACAGAGCTGGAGTTTAAAATGTTTAGAAAACCATCAACTGCAAATGTTCCATATTTCTGTGTATTTTCTTATAGTTGATCAAGAGTCAGTTATCTGTAAAATATGAAAATGTAAATATAAAATACCTGACAAAGTGAGAAGACAGATGATTGCAGCTTGTGCTCCTTTCAGTCTCATGGTTGGTGTCCTCCTCTCTTTGCTGTGGCTGCAGACAAGTTCAAACACATCAGCAGGTAAATGATATATACAAGAAATGATGTCCATCATATTGATCTGATGTGTATCTGATGGTGCTGTCCACTATAGTTAGTGTGCACAGTTACTGTAAATGCCTAAAATGTGATCGGAGTGCAGAATTTCTGCTTTGCAATC
>NW_024585323.1:0-3285 GCF_018398535.1 Haplochromis burtoni
GGGGGGGTAGCAGCAAGATAAAAAAGCATTCCGATTAGTAGGTGATCTGCTCTACCACCTCAGCTCCAGCCACCTTGGCATTCTGGTTACCTTTTTCAGGCAGCACCCAAAGGACAGACAGTGTGTTAAATGTTATGTTGTAAGAGCTGTAACTTCACAGTGACACAAAACATAAGAGAAAATTAGCTTTATTTGGAATTTACCAGAAATCAGCAGCAAACGAATCAGAACAGGAAAACAGCTGAAAGAGTCTAACTTTTATAGATTTTCATTGATAGACGATATGATAAATAATGAATTTTCAGATAATGACCAAATCACAACAGTACCCAAAACTGCATGTATTGAAACGAGGTGATCTATTTAGTTTGATTCTAGTGAAAACATGCAATATGTAGTCAAAACATTACAATAAATTTTTTATTTTAGATTATCAAGAGCTTATTTCATATTGATACATGTTAAAGGAAGTAGTATCAGTTAGTCCAAATCACAAAAAATTCATTCAATATGTAATATTTTGATAAAATTTCACATCTATTCTAAATCATATAGTTAAGATTTAAATCAAACAATGAAAAAAAAAATCAAACAACATTATTTTTTTCTCATTCAAAACACCTATATTAAAATCTCTACTGTTGCACAAAAAAATTGATAACTGAATCTTTGACATATTCATTCATTCATTCATTCATTTCCTGGAGTTGCTCGACCAGCGCTGGGGACTTCCTTGTTTAGATCCTGTGTTTATAAATAAAGCTTATTAGTCACACCAAGAGTCATGAAATGCAATCTCAACTCGTGCTTACACTTGCATCAGTTTGCTTATTATGTAGTAATACCTATAGATAAAGTGATACCTTATAACCATTCTCCTTGCACCAGTCATTGAAGACTTTCTTGAATTCTTGCTCTTTTGTTTTTATTTGTTCATCTGTTAGTTCCTTAGGATTCTTCCAGTAAACCCTAAGCATCTCGTCAGAAAACCAGTCTGGGAGGACACTGAACACCTGACATCAGGGACAGCAGCATAAAAATTACATATTACACAGCCAACGTTGTTTTATTGAGGTGCATTAAAAAGAACGCAGCATATGGAAATCAAGGCTGTAGTTCTCACATCTGATTTGGGGATTGGTTCTCCTTTATCAGGGTTATCCTTGCGATAGAAATATGCTTTACTGATGGGGTCAACATTTTCCATCCCATAGTCCAAAGTGACCTCCTATAATGAAATGTTGCAGAGAAGCCTGTATTCATAATATGTAAATAATGACCCAGTGGAGGTTTAAAACATATTTTAAATAAAATGAACAAAAACAACAACAAGATTTTAAGAAAAGTTTAATGAATTAATAAAACTCACAATAACTTCAAACTTGTCATCAGGAGAGCATTTACGCAGTTTATCTTCCAAATCCTTCTTAATTTTCTGAAGGTGGAGAAGACAACAGTGTCTGTTATTATTATTGTTTTCTTAATCTTGTTTAGTCTTCTTGAGCTGTTCTCATTCTTACCTCAAGTGTTTCCTTTTTTTTTTTCTTTTTTCTTGTTCTGAGAAAGGGGGCAAGTGGGAGGGAGAAGAAAAGATTTATTTAGCACAGAAAACACAATCACATTAAACCAAATATTTAAAGATAATGTTTTTCTTAATTTCTCTGTTTTAAAAAGGATTTTTTTACAATAAATATTGATTTACAGCTTGGTGTTTTAGAGGATACATAGAAAATGAGTCTTGGAATCACATGAAACCACATATTTAAAGATAATGTTTTTCTCAATTTCTCTATTTCACACAGGAGTTTTCACACCCACCACATTTGAGCTGTTCCAAAACATTCTTCAGAAAATATATATCTATAAATGTACAGCTTGGTGTTTTAGTACTTACATGAAAACGACTCTTGGAAAGTAGTATTGTATGCTTTGTAAGTTCAGGTTCTGAGTTTCCCTCCCTCCCTTCCTCCATCCATGCATCCCATTCAGTGTGAATACTGGGCTTTTAATACAGGCACATAAAAACATAACTGCATACCTTTGCTTGACCCACACAGCGGTACAGCTCCCGTTTCATGACCCTCTTTAGAATCTCTCTTGCCTTCTCCAAATCTGATTCTTTTTTCCTTTCTTCCATGACCCTCTGTAGAATCTCTCTTGCCTGCTCCAAATCTGATTCTTTCTTCATTTCTTCCATGACCCTCTGTAGAATCTCCCTTGCCTTCTCCAAATCTTGTTCTTTTTTCCTTTCTTCCTCGGAGGAAGGTTCCTTCCTTCCTTCCTGGTAATGGAGTATTCTTTCAAACACATGATCTTCAGAGTAAACACAGAAATAAATTGGAAGTTAAGTCAGTTCAAACAAGATCAATTTAGTTCAGTTTCACAAATGTATCAGTAATGCCTTAAAGTTATTTATACAAATTTATATCACAAAAAACCCAGCTGAATTATTATAGCAAACATTACTAAATATAATGTAACAGAGTAAAGCCCATCTGCAGACAACAGTAGTTTAAATCAATATACAATTAAATTAATTTAAAAGTGTCAGTCAAAAGAAACAGTCCTATTTGAGTGTTGTCCGTAATCTTTTACAATTTGTATTTGGAGATGGTTTATCTGAAATAAACTGAATGAGAAAAATAAATACAGTTACAATAAAAAAAAGTGTATGGATAAACAATTTATAACTTATACACAACACAGATTGAAGCCACTACCTGTCAGCTTTGTGTATGCCTCCATGTCACCATTTGCCTGGGAGATATTTAGCATCTCCCCTTTTGAACTTTTAATTTTGAAGTCTGGATGGTCATCTACTAGTATGAGGGCATCTTTGAGCCTAGATAAAATGACGCAACATATGACTTCAGGGGCACAACTTCAGACAAGCTAAATGTTGTGTAGTATTGAAAATGGAACTCTAGGTACTCACATAATTTCTACTGCCATTTTTATCTTGTGCTGGCAGGCTCTTCTGTGGATCGAGAGCCTTTGCTGGAATATGTCATACAGGTTTGCAGATTCCTGTTGACAGCCATAGTTTAGTTATAGCTACTCAGATTAATTGTTCCTTAAAAATAAATGTTAAAAAAGCAAAAGTCAATACCTTGTCTCTAGAGCAAATGTGCTTCCTCCCATTCACATCACACACCCTGGCAAACATGACGAAGCGCTGATGGTCAAAGCTGTTCGGAATGCCCAGGTGGTGGCAATCCCTGAGATGGGAGAGAGGAAATATGCAAATAAAAAAGAAAATAAATTTTAACAAAACCTTAAAAAAAA
>NW_024585323.1:4039-5383 GCF_018398535.1 Haplochromis burtoni
AAAAAAAGCAAGCATGCAAACCTTATTTTTATTGCACGTTAAAAAAACAGCATCAATTTGCTTTACAAAGTCAATGTACAATATCTGAATTAAAAGCAATACAAAATGAAAAAGCCAAAAACAAGCAAACGAAAGAGCCCTTCATAAAATAAAATAACTTTACCAAGTGATCCCTTTCAGACATCATATCCCCTCATATCCCTCTATTATTGTGGACAAGACAATCATACTAAATTTTGAAGTTAGTGCATAGATTTAGTATCTTTAACATATATGTTACTTTATTCCTTTGGGAAGACAAGAGTGGTTGTTGGTTGATCAGCATTAATGACAATTTGCATATTAATGGCCATTGTTCATCAGTGGGCTAGTTTCAGTCATTATGCAAGTGTACTGTTTATAAAGTTGGGGACACCCGCACTCAAACTGAAATTTTGAATTCTAGCATTAGAACACTTTTTTTTTTTTTTTGCTTTCCTCTTGCTTTTCTCATGTCTTACTGCTTAATCTTCATCATCCTTTGTCCACTATATCTACTATTCCTTCTCTCCACATTTCCAAACCATCTCAACCTTGCTTCCATTTGTCACTCGGGTTCAGTGGCCTCTGAAGCGATTACTGTCTAGAACACAGATCATCTGTTTTTATCTACCCATAAGTAGTTTGCACTCAGAACAACTACAAAAATACAGAGTTGTAACTAAAAAACAAACAAGATCTCCCAAGAACTGTTGCTGATGACTTTGTTGGTAATGTTTTAAGTGACCTATGCACTAAACCTACTACTACAATTATTACCAAGGGACTGAATGACACTGTATTAATTCAGAGTACGGTAGTCTTAATGCTGGTAACTTTTTTCCGAACTTAAGAAACTCAAGAGTCTGGGTGATTGTATCAGACCACAGTAGCTTGTTTTATTTTTTGTTGTTTTATTTAATTTTTTGTTGCAATAACTGGACTACAAGAAGGACAGTGGTACATAGGGTTCAGAATTGATAAGAATTTAACGATTCCGATTCCATTATCAGTATCACTTATTGATTCGATTCCTTCTTGATTCTCAATTCTCATTTGCTCATTGTCACCAGCATCTCTAAGCAGCATACCAAAGACATTACATTCATGCAAATTAATTACATGCTGCGTGGTCAAATGTTTGTGAATGTTGGAGGTATTTCTCCTCTTTGTTGGGCTCAGTGTTGGGGTTTTCAAAACTGCACATCATGTCTTTAGCATCTTATGTTCTTTTTAAAATGATTTATTTTAGTATTTTTAAAATTTTGGCATTGCAGTGTGTTATTGGTCATGGCTAAGAAAATACTGTTGAACTGAAGAAATGTA
>NW_024585323.1:5403-7124 GCF_018398535.1 Haplochromis burtoni
AACTACAAAAATACAGAGTTGTAACTAAAAAACAAACAAGATCTCCCAAGAACTGTTGCTGATGACTTTGTTGGTAATGTTTTAAGTGACCTATGCACTAAACCTACTACTACAATTATTACCAAGGGACTGAATGACACTGTATTAATTCAGAGTACGGTAGTCTGAATGCTGGTAAATTTTTCCCCAACTTAAGAGACTCAAGAGTCTGGGTCATTGTATCAGACCACAGTATCTTGTTTTATTTTTTGTTGTTTTGTTTAATTTTTGTTGCAATCACTGGACTACAAGAAGGACAGTGGTACATAGGGTTCAGAATTGATAAGAATTTAGCGATTCCATTTCCATTATCAATATCACTTATTGATTCGATTCCTTCTTGATTCTCAATTCTCATTTGCTCATTGTCACCAGCATCTCTAAGCAGCATACCAAAGACATTAACTTCGTGCAAATTAATTACATGCTGCGTGGTCAAATGTTTGTGAGTGTTGGAGGTATTTCCCCTCTTTGTTGGGCTCAGTGTTGGGTTCATCAAATCTGCAATTGAGATTTTCAAAACTACACATCATGTCTTTAGCATCTTATGTTCTTTTTAAAATGATTTATTTTAGTATTTTTAAAATTTTGGCATTACAGTGTGTTATTGGTCATGGCTAAGAAAATACTGTTGAACTGAAGAAATGTACTGAAGTTTTTAAATTTAGCAGTACTACATGTGATTAAGGCAAACAGTAGCCTCAATTTTTTTACATTGTGCAAACTTCTTTGGGTTTACAGTGTAGCTATAATTTTACATTTGACATATATTTACTCTGTATGGATTTCTCGTTGGGCCTGCTTGAGTTTTTGCAGTGAATAGAATAACAGCTTATAATGTGAATTTTTTGAGTAGTCAGTTGGACCAGAAATGCCACAATATAAATTCTAGTCATTTCCATTAACTGGTAAGTGATAAGAAAATATTTGATTTGAGTTAAACCCAACAACAACCACCCTACACCCTTAAGAGCATCCTTACACCACAGGGCCCAGACAAAGATGGCTGAGATACCCTGAGAGTGAGAGTAGGTACTCTGATTTTATTTTTCAGTTCAGGATTTGACTCAAATACAGACTAGACACCAAATAAAACCATGTCTTCCATAAATTATGATCAATTCAGTTTTGTTTGGCATCAAATCACAAGAGTCACCTCAAAGTGCTTTATATTCTAAGGTAAAAATACTACAATAATATAGAGAAAACCCCATCAACCACATCTTTTTATGCCTAGTGTGTCATATTTGATAGAAACAGTTTTTTGAGTTTTTGAGCCTTCTACCATCGTCGGTGTGATTTTTTTCTCTCTCTGAGAACACATTTTAAGTAATTAAAAAAAGACAGATGTAGGAAATACAGTGGAAGTCACATCTGAAAATTGAAATGTACTTAATATATATTTTTAAAAATTGTCAAATGTATCAATAAACTCTCCATTAAAAATAAATAAATAAATAGAATTTTCTGGAAATAATATCATATTTAAGGTTTTAAGGGGTTGGCAGGAAGAAATCGCTGGCAGAACGAGGCTCAGGGATGGGCAGCCATCTGCTGCAACCAGTTTTGGCATGAGGGGAGGAAGACAGGGCAAAAGAGAGCAAGAACCATTAATAGTAATGATTAAATGCAGATTGGTGTATTAACACATAGTGAGTGAAAAAAGTTCAGTGAAGAAGATA
>NW_024585323.1:7689-9022 GCF_018398535.1 Haplochromis burtoni
AAAAAGTATGTGTATTACTTACCTAGGTCATGACAAAGACCGGCAATCTGCACACAGAGAACATCTTGGTCACTGATGAGTGATTTCTTCAACTCATCTAACCTCTCCAACTTCTCAAACTTCTCCACATCCTTAGGCTTAAACCTTTGCAACATCTCCAAATCCTCAGGCTTCAACTTGTCCAAATCCTCAGGCTTGGAGTTCTGCAATTTCTTCAACTCCTCCAACTTTGTAAAACCAAGGTTCTCCAACTCTACCAATTTCTTTAAATCCTCCAACTCCTCGGCCTTCAACTTCTTCAAATCCTCAGGCTTCGAATTCTGCAATTTCTTCAACTTCTCCAAATCCTCAGGCATCAACTCCTGCAGCTCCTTCAAATCCTGAGGCGTCAAGTTCTGCAATTTCTTCAACTGTTCCAACTCCAAAGGCTTCAACTTCTTCAACTCCTTCAACTCCTTCAACTCCTCCAGTGGCTTGATCTGCTCCAACTGCTTCACCTTCAGAGCTTTTGCAAGCTCACCTGCTAAATGTGCCACCCTTTACAGTAAAATGTAGGACACACACTTTTTAGAACGTTGGCTTAATTGTTTTCAGTTGGTACAGTACTACACTGCTAAAAAGAGTAAAAAAAATCTGATGTCAAGTATATAAAGTTGATAAAGCAGTCTGTCCCTTGTTTTGGATTTTTATTATAATTAGGTGTAAATGTGTGAAAACCAGTGGACATACCCAATCGAGTGTTCAAAGCGATTGTGAGATGCTCCTGGATAAACAAAATAAATCCCCCCAAGTTGCTTGATGTTTCGTAGTCTCTGGAATTGAGGGTGTGTCTATGATTTTGACAAGAAGTGGATGTAACTCGATGTGGCCATGGATGGGATCATTAAACACCTTAGTGAATAAAAAGAACAGGGCATAACATTACAACAAGACAAAAAGGAATTAGACTATTTCCAACTCTTACCCACGAACAGGTAGCAGGTCTCAGTCTTTTTATATTTAATTCAGTGTTTTTTAAACAGTGGCAAGTAAGCATTGAGGCTGATGCTAGGCTAATGTTCTTGTAGGATCATGCCTTCTACTGTGGCAATGGCAACTTGTTTAAATAAAATTCTTTCATTTAAAATAAATGTTTTAAATAAAAGAATGTATTTTCCCATGAGGAAATCTAAAGGATATTTTATCCTTGTCCTTTGATACTGTATCAAATTAGAAAAATGGGTTTCATCAATTTATCAGTTATTGTAAGATGAAGATCGAGAGTCATGTTAAATCACCTTGCTTTCTTTGGTTTCACGTTGATTTTCCATAGTGTTGTAGATTGGAAAATGGA
>NW_024585324.1:0-840 GCF_018398535.1 Haplochromis burtoni
ACAGACAGGGATGTAAACCACACCTTAACCATTTGGCTGAGGCAAAACTACCAAAAGGCAGTGATTCTAACTAAAAGGTACTCTGGATATTATTATGTGAACATATTGTTAAATATGACATTTTTTGTTTGTCAGGAGTCCTGTTTGAAGAAAACACTTGGTAGCCACTTGAATGAATGTAAATAAACACATTTACATGAGGGCAACCTGATTTCAAGGAAATAAAAATGCTCAAATTTGAAAGCTTGTGAGTTATTTTGTTCATGTATCAGTTGTTTAGTCGTTTTATGACACGACGGATGCTGTCGTTATATTTTAGTATAGTGTTTGAGTTAAGGAGAATAAAAGAATGTTTAACATTAATTGTACCAATGTTGTTGTGTTCGAAGCACAAATTAATTTAAGTTTTAATTTATGAATTTTTGAGTACATGGTGTACTAGGTTGTAATTGCATAGAAATGTACGTTTAAGGATATAAAGAACTATATTTAATGAGTTACAGTGAAAAGAAGTGCTTGGAAATAGTAATATAAACAGATATTTCAACTTTTCTATCAACGGAAAATATCAGTTAATGATACAGAAAATATACTGTAGGAGTGTTTAGCTTATTTTAGAGTTTAGAAATGTGTTAACATAGAATGTAGAACTATTGTAGAGATACTGACACTGCCCTTAATATAATAAAGGCCTCACTGTGTCGTGAACTTAGGAGTAGATTGTAGGAGACCTCTCCCCCACTTGAACTGTGAAAGTAAAACAGAGAGGAGTTAATGCTGAGTGGAAATTCCCCAGAGAATGTTTGGGTGGGGGTCTCAACATTTGTAACTGGATAACTG
>NW_024585324.1:1905-3413 GCF_018398535.1 Haplochromis burtoni
TTAAAAAACCTGACATGCCCAATTCAGTGGAAATACATTTCCACAACACTGCTTTCCTCAAGAGGTCCCTATATGCACATAAACTGGTGTCATAAAGTTGCTTGCACTCAGACGCTCAGATAGACTCAAGTTTTTGGTTTGGAGGAAGTGTGACTCTTCAGCCTGGCTACAGCACTGAAGAGAAACCTAGGGTTGTTCTTATTTTCTTCAATATGATGAATAGTAGGATGCCCTTTCTTTACAGAGGGCTTTCTTATAGAGCGGTAAACTCTTTACATGCTAAATAAAATTCTAAATTAGTGAGATTATATTTACTCTCAAATTTTGGAGTGATCTACTTTAAGGTACGCATTTGAGAGTTATACCAGGGAGTCAAGTACTTCTGATTTGAGACTGTTTTTCAGAATATCCATACGAAGTGAGGATGTAACACTATTATAGATTATTGACTTGTGTACGAGTAGTGTTTAGAGAGCTGCTCTTTAATAAATTGTGCAATCATTAGATTAAGCTTCTTTAACAAATAGAACAAAGGACAACAAGATGATTCACATACAGAATATTTTCTGGGGTGTAATTCTCCTGGTGGCAATCTTGGTCTCCTCATCTCGTTCTTCACAGCACAAACAAATGAGTGGTTTTCAATTCAGATGTGTAATAATGTGAGCCCAACTTTATCAAGCCCAAATCTTGATATATCTATGTATCAAATACAGAAATAAAAGACACAAGTACTGTGTTACCAAACCCTTTGAGGTTCATTACTGGAGCTAGGTACTAATGATAATTCACTCAAGAGGGGTGAGTATGACACATCTTTCCTGTCAGCCCTTTGTAAACAAAGAAGTCATTAACCCAATGAGTAAACTTAAGAGGGAACACAGTGAAAGTTGTGTCTTGTTTTGTAAGAAAGTTTAGTTGGACAAAAGATTAAATCTATCTATTTGTATTTTGTTATAATTTTATATATTTCAAATGAAAAGAAATGATTTGTTAAATTTACTTAGATTACAAATACTAACATTATTTCTAAAAATAAAAATATTTTGTGATGCATACATTTATCCACAACACATTTATTCGTTTCTACACAAATACCGGTTCAAATGTTAAATTGTGACTCAGAACCGCTTCAAGAGACAGACCCGTTTATTTAGAATGGTTGATAAGTCTTTAAGTGCTGTATGAAAGTGTGTTAGTAAATATGAACATGCTCAGAGCAGAAGAGTGCTATTCCAATGCATTTATCTGCTTAATTTATGCATAATAGGCTGCATCTCCTCAGTACAAGGCCTGCATATGTTTTATTTAATCTATAGGAATTTTGTGCTTAAAAACTGCTCCAAAAATGTTTCTTGTCTTTATCAAGTCTGTCTAAATTATAATATATTATTGGAATACACTAAATGGTTGTTTGTTTTTATTTGCCTTTTTCATTTGTTTGTTGTTGGGGTTTGCAACGTTGAGTTGTGTTCAGTGGTTGAGAGGAGGCGGTAGAAACCTTAGCA
>NW_024585324.1:4404-6470 GCF_018398535.1 Haplochromis burtoni
AAAACAGGGAAATGTACAGTGCAATATGGACAAACTGGCATACATGACAGTGTCCCACATGGTAAATGGCCATATTATAGAAACTTAGGATAGTCAGGACAATTACAGAATGAAATTCCCTCTTTTTCGTTGTTTTTTTTTTTTTCTTCAAAAACTGTAAGAGTCAGCATAATATGTGAAAACAGTACCAGGAAGAATTGTACAAAACTTAAACACTCATGCTACAACAGTAACCAGCACGAAACAAATAAAAAATGCAACTTCAGGTACTATGGCAAAGCTGCATCAATCCCACGCTCAGGAAAAGCAGGTCCACGCACATCTAATGGAGCCACGACGAAGGGCCAAACAGAGAACGGCACCAGAGTCCACAAACAGCGCTGGAGCGGCTCCAGTCGTTGCCATGGAAACCCACCACCGCAATCCTTCGATCTTCTCGATATCCGCGTCCAGGCCAGCCTGGTCTGTTTCCGCGAAGTATGGCAGACATCAAATTTGATGCAGAACACCTGATTGTTCTGTAAATAGTTTGAAAAGTTTATTTAAAAAAACTCCTTGGCTACATTTTTAGGTAAACAGCTGAAAAAAACTTTGTTGTTTCCATAACTCAGTGACTTTTTTGAAGAAGTAACTATATAATTATTTTCCCAACATTGGTCATTATATACTGTATTTTGCAGACGGAGAGTTACAGGACTCTCTCCCAGACCACAGACTCATACTCATAATACAAGTCAGAGCTTTATATGAAAAAAAAGAAAGAAAGTTTTGTTTTCTAAAATTGGAGTTCAAGTTATTTTTACTTCCAATAGTGTTACAACAACTACAAAGGTCACGAACAAGATTTCTTTTCTAACTTTTCATTGTAAGTGGGCTAAATCAGTTAATTAAAAGTAGTCTAACATAAATTTAAATGCTGTAATTTTTATTATTTTAATAAACCATGTAGCTTGGATGGATTCGATGCTGGCTGGACCACAGCGCACATGTCAGCTGTTGCTCACAGTGGATCTAAGGGGCCGCTCAGGGAGTTTGTGTGTTAGCTTAAAAACATTAAAAATTAGAGGGAACATTGCCCTGTAGCATTTTGTGCTGAGTTACTGTATGTAAATAGAATTAGTGTAATTTAAAATTATCCTAAAACTATCCTCATCTACCACTGGTTTTGGAGGGTGGGGGTGACATCATACATGATGTAATCTGCAGTCTTTGGTGATATGTAAACACAGACAATTGATATCCAGCGTGATTTGATAAGGGAGCTGCCAAGTTAAGACTTCCTGTTGTTGTGAGACTTAAAATATGAAAGCACTGTTGTGTGCTTTCAAACAGGTTTGGGTTAACCCAAACCTGTTTGGATTTAATAGGGTTAAAATTCTTTTTCTTTTTTTTACAACTGTTTATCACTGTTAACAGCATATCTTTACTTCTTCAACTGCATCTGATAATTTTTGTAACATAATATTTGTTAAATATGTCTTTACAGAATGCTTCAATCAAACTAACACATTTTATTATAGGTGGTTTTGACACAGTCAAAATGCCTGTAGCAGTTGGTGTGGTTATGCTGATAACCTATTTACTAGCTGTTTTGGCAAGTTTGGTCAATATCATCTTCATTGTTTCTGACAAGCAGTTACATAAACCAATGTATCTTCTGATTTGCAATCTTGCTGTTGTTGACATCTTCTATACCTCTAGTGCCACTCCAACAATGATCGGGGTTCTACTTGCTGGTGTTAATACCATATCATATGTGGAGTGTTTAATTCAAATGTATGTTTACCAGGTGGGAGCAACAATGGAGAGGTTTTCTTTAACAATTATGGCATTTGATCGGTTAATTGCTATAATTTGTCCTCTTCAGTATCATAGTTATTTAACAAATACACGTACAGTAGTATTTACATACATTCTGTGGATTGTTGCCTGTAGTTTTGTGCTTTTTACACTTGTAACAGCTACACCGCTCCCTCACTGCTATTCGAGGCTTAGGTACACTTTCTGTGACTATGCTGCAGTTATGCGAACCACTTGTGTTGACCCAGAGAAATATTTCAACCAAG
>NW_024585324.1:7350-9019 GCF_018398535.1 Haplochromis burtoni
GTGAAAAGAAAGATGTCTAAATTTAAAAATTAGATTTTTTTCTATAAACTAAAAACATTTTCATCTTATATATGAAACGTTTTTGGGCTACAACCCACATACTGAAGTGTGCTGCTAACTCACAAATGGATATATTATATGAAATATTAGTGCTGACTGTATTTGTCAGTTAACACTTTGAAACATTCTCATTAAGCTGCAATCTGAATGTATCCTATGCTGTGACAAGAAATGTTTTGCAAGGCAAATACTTTCCATGACATTATCATTATAATTATTACTAACACAAGAAGAGTGATAAATGCATCTCCCCTGACCTGATATTTCTTTTTCAAAGATATTTTACTATTTGAAGCATATTTTTTATTTATTTTATGCATGTCATACTATAGGACATTGATTAAAAAAGATGATAATAGAAAAACTTTAAGAAATCTTTGGTTTTTGAGTTTTTTCATTTTACTTCCAGCCATATGCATTTAGTTTTTCCTTTCTTTTTCTTTTTTTTTTTTTTGGAGGGCTGCATAAGAGTACATCTATAGTGGGTAAAATTGCAAATTGAACTTAAAATATATGATGGCAAACTCCAAATGACAAAATAGGACTAAAATCACTCAAACTAATTTCATATACTGGTTTTAAAACCTTCTTAAAGATATTCGGTCCGGTTGTATGAAAACTGTATCCTCTGGACTGATGCCCAAAAACATCACACTAGAGGACATTGTCTGTCCTACATACCTACGACTTTGACTTGCTCTTGTGTGCACTAATAATCATAAGTTAATAATCAAGCATGCATGTGTGCATGTCTAGTAAAAAGGAACTCTCAGTTTCATTTTTAGTTTTTTCAACTGCACTTCAGGAAACGATCATCGTTTTAGCCTGACTGACCGACCTTCTGTTCTTAAAGTAATGATGGACTGTCGTTTCTCTTTACGTAGAATTAATTTTATGGCAAGAGTCCTGTGTACCAACCTGACTTCTACACAACACAACTGATGTTCCTAACACCATTGAGAAGGCAAGAAATTCCACAAATGAACACTGACAAGGCCCACCTATGAAGTGAAACCACTTCAGGTAACTACATCATTTTGAGTGTCAGTATAGATATTTTTCAATATCTTAGCTGCCTTAAACAGCATGCATTCTACATAGGGCTGGGTCATATGACCCAAAATTCATATCTCGATATTTTTTAGCTGGATGGCGATATACGATATATATATCTCGATTTTCTTTTTAAAAGCCATATGGTAAGAACAAAAAGAGAGTTCTTACTCAAAGCTGTGGCCCAGATGTCACACAGGCACTTTTATTAACATACAGTGTATATGTACATGAAGAAATTACTCAAAAATAAATTTTCAGCATTTATTAAATAATAATGCTCCATAAATAAAAGAAAACAATGTTGTGTTTGTGATTAACAAAAAGCTCACAATTGTGCAGTCAAAATGTAAACTAACAGATGCTGAGCATAATAACAAAGACAGACAGATTTCACAGCTGCTCTGTTCCCAATTTCTACTGCTTGACTGACAGCTTTGAGTTTGAAATCCTCTTTGTAACGACGTCTCTTAACAGGTGCCATTTATGGTCCTTATACACACACAATACGGTAATATTACGTTGAAGCACAGTACGTATCACTCCGCGAGGCTCC
>NW_024585325.1:0-862 GCF_018398535.1 Haplochromis burtoni
TGCCAAAATCACATTAAAATTTACTTCTAAAATTCATCATAAGAACTTGATATTACGACTGCGTGACTGATGCTACTTACATCAAAGTACTGGCCCTCCATAAATGGATTCATGCTCATTTCTCTCTCCTCCTGGCCCCAGTTTCCTCCAATCATACTGTTTCTTACAACAATTCCTTCCCTGAATCTCGGATAGATGTGGAAAGCGACATCTCGAGATCTGCTCACCAAAAACTTGATGCTTAATCTGAAACACACATCCATGAGCGTTAAACATTCATGTTAGCACTTTAGTACTGCACTAGAGATTTTGGCAAGTAGTCTTAAAATCACACACTTGTGTGCTCCATAGGGAACCATGCCTCTGATGACGATGGTCCTCTTAGGGAACATCCCTCCTGGGATGATGTTGGAGTAGGGCACAGGCTTAAAAACAAAATGAGATATCTTATATGAGTATTACAGTATTACACAGTAACACAGGTGGCCTAATAAGAGGTGTACAAAACAGTGATTGTCAAACTTTCTTTGTTATGCATCATTTCAGAAACCAACAAAAGTTCAAGCCTCACATCCCACATGCTTTTCTTAGTCATAATAATAGAAAAGGTAAAATTGAACATTTTCATTAAACAAAGTTCAGCATGTGAGCTCATCTTGTTTATGTTCTCTAAACAAATCATCTTCATTTGACTAAATTCACCTCATATTTTCAGATTTAATCTTTCAATATAATACCCGTGGAGTCAGTGACTGGACTGAAAGTTGAGTGTTATGCAAATTTTACTTACAGGGTTGTAGACTGGCTGCCCACTCATACCCTGATTAGTAGATAGAAAATATGAGTAGGTTTAGCAAATGTG
>NW_024585325.1:2608-4038 GCF_018398535.1 Haplochromis burtoni
GTCTGCCGTAGCCATACGAGAGATGAGTTGTATTGTTTCGCACACAATGTAGCTAAGTAGTACAGACACACAAAACATGTTTGATTAACTGATGGGCACCGAGTGTAATAAGTGCTTAGTGGACACATGTCCAACACCAGTTTTATGTACTTTTCATTTGTTTATTATTGTGTAAAACTGTATGCTAAAGCGGAATGCTAATGGGATGTTCTGCCGTAGTGTGCTGTGCGGAGCGGTGTGTGGCGAGCCCTTTGCACTGATACAACACTGTTGTTTCCATTCAGGAAATAAAGCGGCAATGATCGATCAGAGACTCTTTGTCTTCTTAAAAACACAACGCAGAGTCGAGGAGTCTGTTTGGGCCGAACTGTTGCAGCGGGGTGAAGCAGAAACCAGTTACATGGGCACATAAGCAGAAATCGTTAGCCAACAGCTGCCAGACTTGTTAAATGTAAGCTTTTGGTAATTTTGGCTTAATTTATTTTCCCCAGCAAAGCCCGAAGCATCAATGCGGAAGATTCACGGAGCTGAGGACTCACCCCAATAAAATTAATCATCTGGATGGAAACATCTCCTGCAATCTGCAGCCCACGAACTTGCTCCATAGGAATGCGGTGTTGAAAAGTATGGAAATCAATCCCATTTACTTTAATCTGCAACAATAATAATCTCATATTGGTGTTGCATTAAATCAATACAGAAGTAAAAGAAGCATAAGTGGTAATAATATAACTGACTGACTATAACTAATACCTTATAATTATATTATAGTGAGTATAAACCATTTATTGAGTCTTTACTTACAGGATAAAGTAAACGAGAAATGGTTTGCATTGTCTGTACAACAGTTTTACCTGACCTGATAGCCCTGAAAATTAACAATGACGACCATTTCAAAATGCTCTCCTTTTCGAAAAGGCATCCTGTGAATCTTCTCCTCTAATCCCCAGGATCCATTCTGACAGGTGTTGAAGACCACCTTGTCCCAGCCATCAAATCGAGGGTTGAAGTGTAGGGCAATGTCGCTGGATTCATATTCTCCGCAAATCAGGTTGATAAAAAACCTGCCAATGAAAAGAAAGAAAGAAAGAAAAAATAATAAAATTAATGCTGTCAGCGTTAATCTCGTTAAAATGATGTTCACTTCATAACTGCATTAAATCTCCGTTAACGAGTTACCGCGGATCGCCCGTGCCTGGGGCTGGATGGTTTCACCGCATTAGCGCGGTTAGCACGTTAACGTGTTGACGCTGTCCAGCCCCTTATAACTAATGATAACCACCTTGAGAATGGACAAAATATATTTAACAGCTATTAACTATAATAAATTTCTTGCAAAGTGTACAGTGTCACAAGTTTATGTCTTCTACTCACCTGGTGATGTGCTTAGGAATGGTCCCCTGGATATAGATGGACATCCCTTCCCTCAG
>NW_024585325.1:5307-6627 GCF_018398535.1 Haplochromis burtoni
ATAAATGCAACTGAATTGAATTTAGCTATATATCCAGACCTACACTTCATTATCTGACAGATTGTTAGTCTATCCTTCTACTAGTAACCGTGACCAGTACTATGGTCAAATAGAACTTTGTTTACTTATCCTGTTCTAAGCATTGTAACCTTTCCTAATCTCGTGCCTTCATTAATGTCCCCCACTTTAAATGTGTTATTCTTTGGGAACCACTGGAGAAAACTGAATAACTAAAATGAAGATCCAACTGAAAATACTAAGTCATTTTTGATTCCTCTGAACTGCTTTGTGGTGTCACTTTTTGGGTTTCTCCTTACAAAAACAGCCGACCTTCCATTGTGATATTATCTTAATTCTTTAACAAAGTATGTTCAGTGATTGCAGTTTTCAGTTCATAAATTGCAAAATCCTGTAATGGTAATGAAACTATGAGAACCTAAGGACAATTTATTACATCTTCTCAGCATAAAATTCACACAGTGCCACAGGCTCAAATATTATTGTTATTAACAGAACAAAAACAAGCTTGTAGCTTGTTTAAGACCTAATAGAAAAAACATATTTTTGTGGGTATCAGTGCGTGCAGATACTTACCGGGCTATAGATTGGCTGATAGCCAGGAGGAGAAACAAACATGGCTGCAGTCAGTAAGATGGGCGAGCAGAACAAAGTAGGAGAATAACTCCCTGTGATCAAGCACTAATACCACCCAGATGCCTTATTTTATACAAGCAGTGAGGGAGGAGTAGATCAGGGTACTACACCCAGCCCTGCATCACTGTGTTTGTTTTGGAAGAACCTGATTCAAATAACCTTTGCCCCAGCAGAGGAGTGGCACTTGAGTGAAAAAAAAACCCCCCAGAGAATGCGTTTGTGTGCAGCTGTGCAAGGAAAAACCAAAATGATTGAGCAATGAGTATCCATTCTACAGGATGGTGATTCATTTTATTTTTCAAGTCTTCTTGGTAGACCTGATTAAATTCATACTCAATACATAACGTAAAATGCTTTTTTTATAGAGTGCTTTGTAGTTATGTGTGCAAAAATTCTTTTTAAATAAAGTAGAGATCTATGTAGGAAGAAATTACCTCTGCAGCCCAAAAGATCGTCCATCATTCGAGTCACTGCGCTGTGAGCTCGAAAAAGCCCTTGAGGATCTGCCAGACCCACAAGATCCAGATGAGATTCTATACGTGAACATGGACGAGTCCTCCATGGAGCTCGGAGCCGTTGGTGGTCGTGACCCCACTGGACGCTCATCCCCTCTCTGCTTGAAAGGCCTGGAGTCTGTGACCACAGTGGAGGTCCACCACCCCAACC
>NW_024585325.1:7690-9018 GCF_018398535.1 Haplochromis burtoni
CCTTAAAATTGTCAGAAGTGTCAAAACACGAACTTCATGGAGGAGGTTGTGCATCTGTTGGCTTTCCATCTAAAGACGTATTCCCAATATACATCTTTAAAAATAAATAAATAAATTGCAGTTCAAGTACACTGAGCGAGTCATAGTGTTAAGAAAGCAAGTCTTTCCTCACTGACAGTTGTTACATGTGCATGTCCTGATTCATGTAATGTATACATCTTTGCAATAACTTAGGAGTCTGAGGATTTTCTACAGGGACAGCGTTTGGCGCTGTACATAACAGAATCCAAGAGAAAGACACAACAGTATGCACTTATTTTCTAGGTATTTACCTTAGTTTATCATTTTGTCATTGGAATGGCCTTGACAATAATCTGTAACCCACATAAAATGATCTCCCTGTGTCCGCTTCTAGGCATGTGTAGTCGTGTGCTTGGGGGTGGAAAAGAGTGCTGTGCTGCAGTGTTTTGTTTGCTGAGACACTGAAGTTTTTAAGTTGGAAAAAGTACTAGATATAAGTTTGCGACAAATTCTGCTGCACATAAGTTCACTGGTTATCAGCGATGTTCCATATTGAAAATAGTGGCAGTGAGTAAATAGTCGGATGCTACAGTTTTCCAGTGACTTTATAGAGCACTGTGTGGAGCTAAACTGTTAGCCTTGTTAAGTCTAATTTGTTATCAACTGCCTGAAAGTTCATCTCATTCTGCTTCCAGGAGTGAGGTAACACTTAAAGTACAACTTATATTTATTTGTATTCACAATGAGACATCATATTACTGTCATTAAAGAGTAAAAAACGTGCCCTGTTATGTCATTTAGAGCCCCGCATGTTTGAGTAGCTCAAATGTGCTGTTAGCATGTTAGCACAGCGATGCTGTGAACTGATGAGCTATTGTCTTGATGTGAGGTTTCTACTCAGGGTTTTTTCGTCCAGTCCAGAGCAGAAATGTTTTTGTTAAGAAACTGGTTGTTGTTGTTTTTTTCCACAATTTTAATTATGAGCTAGATATATTTCTACTAATGAAATTAGTTTGCTTCAGTAACAGGGATGAGTCAGTCAACGAGTCAGTTGGGCTTGTGAATCATGATTCACGAGTCAGTAAAGTGATTCTCGAGTATTGAACGATTCGTTCATGATTCGCACATCACTATGAGAGCATGATGCACTGAGATCGGTGAGCACATATTGTGTATGCCTCAGTTAATTTTTGTCTGTTTGTTCAAATCAAAAGTTATTTGAACAACTTATTGTTGTATAACTGAATTCATCTGAATTATTTTGATTAATAATTGTTGCATATGCAATAACTTTATATAATTTGCTT
>NW_024585326.1:0-5955 GCF_018398535.1 Haplochromis burtoni
TCCTCCTCCTGAGTGTACCCTGGTGCCACGCTACGCCCCACGCTCTAAAACAGGTTTGTGTGCTGCATTAAAATAAGGTGCAAACATAGGAAAACAGATCAATCAGCTCTGTTGTTGTAATTAAATACTTCCAAGGGAATTCAGATTGCACAAACTGATCAACAGCAAGTAAAACTCCGACTTAAATTTAAGAGTCACATCTAGTATTAGTATTTATTTCAGTACTGGCTATACATTCCTTTGCACCATCTAATGTGCTTCTAAACGGACACAGGAAAAGTTGAGTTTATATAACGATAAATAGATGGATAGATTTATGCAAATATTTTTAGGATTGGTTTGTTCACTTATTTGCAGGTATTAGTAATGTGGAATGGACATTATAGAAATATATATGAGCTATTTTACCACTGATTTATGTATGTTTTATCTTAACTATGTTAAGCAATTCTTTTTGAATACTGAAATATATATTTTCAGATATTTTCATACTTAAGGTTTAATGTTTTACACCATAAAGTTTTTCTAACAAATATCCGTGAAGTGCAATTAGATAGGGAAGTACAACAAAGTTCCCCCCAAAATAATTACTTGATTATTTCATACCTTAGTATATAATGTCTATAACAACTTCATAAAACTGTTTAATGACAAGTTAAAATCATCTTCATAAATGTAGCAAAGAAGTATAAAAAAAAAAAATTCAGTCCATTATTTGACAAGGTCACATGGTGTAGTTCTATAAGGGCTGCTCTGTCGCTTGCACCTGCTTTATCGGGAGTGTCCTTGTAGAGTCATGGAGCAAATTCAGTTTCCAATAAACCAGAGAAAATGCACTGCAAAAAAGAGTGGATACTGAGGAAACTCAGAAGAGTTGTGCAGGTGTCTCACAGAAACTGAAATTATGTGATTAATGTATGTGAGAGTGGGAAACTCCAGCAGATCCCAGGAACCATATCAGACCTCTGTTCAGAAGAACACAGTCCTAGAAGAGCGCACCTTCATACTCCCAGGGTCTGGTAGAGGACCCGAGCTTTAAGGATAAACTACCCGCAGGAGAGAGAGGGGATTAAAAAACCCCCCAAAAAAACAATGAAGTTACAGAGTTTCAAAACGCATGGCATTTGTTTATGCCATTACTACACATTAACTAAACACACAAGAAGCCAGCAGGAAGCACATTAGGAGCAAAGCGAGCTGGAACACAGTGTGACACAACAGAGCACACAAGCAAACCGAGACTTTAAAAACACACAGGACATGGAAAAACAAAACCGAAGGCAAAGCAGAAAAGACAACTCACAAAGTAAAGCTGAAAGTAACCAACTAGACACAGCACTGTGACAAAAACACACAGCATAGAGAAACATGTGGGAGGCTACAGTCAACTAAAACACAAAGAATCCACCTCTAAGACTACTTATCATTTTAAGTATAAAACAGAATGTACGATGCTGGAATACTGACAGACACAAAAAAAAAAAAGAAACTCAGTCAATTAGTAATCAAAACCACAGCTTAAGAATAACAACGAGTCAGTAGGTTCACCATTTTATTTAATTATTTACATGTATTTGTGATGTGTCACTTATTGATATTACATAAATATATTTTCTATTTATTTTTGCATTTTCTTTTTCTAAAATATTTACAATTATCTTACATATCTTGCTATACTTCATTAATACTACTGATGCTTAATTCCTCAAGTACATTTATACTTAAGGTTCAGACATGGTTTTTAAACGATAAAGATTTTATTAAAAAATCAGACTTAATGCAATTAAAAAAAAAAAAAATGCAACAAATTTCCCCTGAAGATTGTTTTTTATTTTATACATTTGTGGGAAAAAAAAACAACACCATAAAATTGTTTCATGATCGTATCAAGTCATTATCTTTTAAAATGTTGTAAAGAAGTGAAATCTGTCATTGTATAGTTTGAGAGGGTCTCGTGGTGCAGCTCTAAGACACCTGCTCTGTCCCTCGCATCTGAATGTCTCCAATCTGAAACAAAAGTTATGTGAACGTTGTCTTATTATGAGTCAAAGTTAAAATGGAAAACAGGAAAGTCTTAATAAGACACAATAAAAAGCATAAAAACAAGAGCAAAGCACAAACCTGAACATGAGGAGGGGCACTGAGCACATATACAACAGAACTGGCAACATCTTTTGCTTCCAGAGGCTGTGAGAGAAGTGAAAAGTGACTGAATACTCTTTACTTGAGTAATTATATCAACGGTACTTTAATTATAGGAATGATCCCTTTACCTTATATTCTGAGTATAGACCAGCAGCCTTATCAGGATCGTCTTTGAAGAGCCGTGGACCAAATTCAGTCTCCACCAAACCAGGAGAAATGCTCTGCAAGAAAAAAAAAAAAAAGATCATGAGGGAACTCCTGGACGTACTGTGTATGCGTCTCATAGCAACTGTTACTAGCATTATGAATTATACTAGCACTTTATGAGCTGGTTATGGTATATTTTAAAGCCTTACCGTGGCTCGGATATGAGTTTTTTCTGCACGCAGTTCTTGCCTCAGGCCCTCAGTCAGAGCGGTTACAGCAAACTTGGTGGCGGTGTAGAAATGTGTAGTTGCATTGGGAAGTACACGATGACCGGACATACTGCAACATCAAACAGATTACAAACCTGAGCAGGTGAGCAGAAATATCATTAAAAGTTCTTCTTTTAAAAGGCAAGTCTGACTGAATGATGCAAGAACTTCTGTGGCACACAGAAGCTGAGGTCCAGAGCTGCAAAAACTGGTTTATACTCAAAACAATTGCTTAAGTCCAAAATCTGGATTTGATAGTTTGATACTGATCTCCAGTCTGGATTTTCCTTCAGCTTTCATATTAGTTTGGGTTCTGGTTGGCCAAAATAACTGGAGATGTCACTTTATTTAGAACAGTTTTATGAACATTTTAAATACTGTCTGACATTTTTTTTGATGGTTTATCCTGCAGATGAATAAACACTGACCTCAATGAGGTCTTTAAAATCTGGACTCAGTTATTTTGCAAATTTCTAAATGTTGTAATAACAGGCATTTTGTCAAAGCAAAGTGATGGCTGTTTCAGTGCAAAAAAGGTCCGATCCCTACAGAAAACAGAAATCACTTAGGTGTTAGGGCTGTTCGATACAACGATATATATCGGAAGACGATATGAAAAAGTCTATCTTTTCATATTACGCTATCATTTGTTTCATGGTGTCACAAAATAAACTGTTTACGACCATATTTTTTCATCGTTTTGATGGTCACTGTAGTGGCTATATTAATTTCTTAAAAATCTCTCTTTCTCTTATATTTAAAATAACCACACTACGGACGGACTGTTTTTACACGTTGTCGTTAGCAGCTACGACGGTAAACCCAGTGTGTGGCTCCGTCATCCGCTTGTTTATTTTCCACATAAACCTTTTACAATAAAGCTCAAGATCCTGTTGAGATTTTTCAAAATAAACTGAAATGATGACAAACAGAAAGACCACTCAAAACAAATTGAGGACCTTATTTCTAAACGAGGGGCTACCTCTGTAGCATGGATATGGTTTGGTTATGAAAAGTCTGACATGGACCAGAAAACTGTGCTCTGGAAATTATGCAGGAAACTGATCTCCACCTCAGACTCTAACACGGCAAACCTCTTTAACCACCAACACAAGAGTCACGCAAAAGATTATGGAGAGAGTTTATGGATGAGAAGCAAAAAAAGAGCAGTCAGGTGCTTAAAATAAACCTTAGACTCAAACGTTAAAAAACAGGCTTTTCCCAGCAACAAGCCATGTAATAAATTCATCTGAGTCAAGGTTTCTGGATAACTGGAGAAGATTCCTCATTGAAAAGCCAGAGGGGTTTTCTATGAAGCCAGATTAATGGCTTAGCGAACTGAGGCTTTATATGTCCAAGTTTTTAAGCTGAACTTTATGAAAACCACTGAAGAAAGCATTGCATTGTCGTGGGAATGTACATGTATTAGTTTGGTGATTTGTTTTTAACTTTGATTCTGCTGGAAGTGCAGCAGAACACACACCAAGAGTCTTTGTTCAAGCAATCAAGTTAGCTTCCCTTTGATATATTGACAACATAAAGAAATTTCCATGTCTCCTGTGTTAACCTGTGGGACAATAGGCTGCACCAAGAGGGAACTCAATGATAAAATAATTTAATTAAACTTAAATTTGTTTATTTTACCGCTCTTTGAGCAAAATCCCAAGATTTGCAGCATTAACCTTTTGTCTTATTTGCAATTGTTGAATTTCGCTGCTATAGGTTTTATATTTTTTCTTTAGCGATTTTTAATCAGTATTTTAACATTATTGTCAACAAAACGCCTGTTTTTAGTGTGCTCAGCGCATGAAACAGAAAGTCCCACTCAAAGGAGAAAGTTGACAACCACCATTGTGACAACCGTTACTATCATAATGGGGCTTTAGGTTTTGCTGAGCCAGCTAACCTAAAGAAAGTCTGGCTGTGTTGAACTTCATCCGTAATACACCCCTCAGCACAACTGCACCGACAGGCAGCATTGTGTAAACTTACCTGCTTGAATGTGACGAAGTTCATTAAAATGTAAAAGTCCTGCCCTCATTTCACTTGTAGCTTTCTTTCAAAGTTAGAAAATGTCGGCCATTTAAAAATAAAAAATTGTGCAGAGTTGCAAAATTAATATCATATTCACAATCTAAATAGAGAACATGCCAACATGAAAACATATGTGTGTTCTTATTAATTCAACAGTTTTTCACTTCACAAGCTTGCACAAGCAAATAAAACTGCACCTGTTTATGTTTATGATGTGCCCATCATCCACGTTTCTCTCTTTCATTGACTGATACGCCTCACGCGTGCAAATACTCAACCCAAGGATGTTCACCTGCAAGAAAACAAACAGAGAAATCTTGCACAACAAAGGTTTTTAAGCAACTTTGAATTCTGTTTAAAACTGTTTGAAAGTGTTAATGTTTAAACAATACCACAGCAGTAAAATCACTGATGGGTGACCTTTGTCACATTTGTTATTTCAGTTCAATGTTTTACTTGAAAGCCACTAGTGAATGTCACATCAATGTAAACCAGGATCTGAGCTCTTACATCCATCATGTTCTTCCAGCCGCTGGTTTTGCCATTTAGCAGCGCCTCTGGATGAGCCAAGCCAGCGTTGTTGATGCACACGTCCACACCTTTGTGCTGCTCTTTGATCGCTGCAAACATGGACAGAATCTCCTCCTCTTTGCTCAAGTCACACTTGAAAGGCACCAAAACGCCAGGGTGACCGGCGCTCTGACACTCTGCTGCCAGTTTCTGAAACCAAACAGGAAACAATAACACACTTCAGAATCCCATCTGTGTTTAATGTATGCAAAAATCGTTCAAATGTTAGATCTATATAAAGTTAGTCCAAATAAATAGATTTTGGTTTCACTTTGCATATCACCAGTAGCGGTTTTTGATACGGGCGACACGGGCGGTTACCCATCGTGGTGGGTGGCGGCATCACGGGCATCGGCAAACAAAAAATTTAAAAAAACAATTGCTCGTGCTCATGCTGCCCTGACATCATGCCAGTGCATACTGGGAATGGCATAGGCACCGATCGGTTTTCTATCGCCCATTTGCTGGGAGTAAGGGCGCCCTCCGTTTGCGCCTGCTGCTTGCGGCACAGGAAGGAGAGGGCGGGGCAGCGGGGGATTCACTGGCTGGCTAGAGCAGCGTCTAATAACCCACCCCCAAAATAAAAACAAACCAACAAACACGAAAACACCTGACATTATGATACAGATTTATAATTTGCACCGATGATTTTTCGAAATTCTATACGTTCAAAGTGAGCGCGAGAGCCCTCGGTGCACCTGCTTGCTGCTGAAGGGGAGGGGAGCCCTGCTGCTTCCAAATAGAGCACATTTCATTCATAATGCTGTAAATCCAAGCCCATTATGTATTC
>NW_024585326.1:7661-8996 GCF_018398535.1 Haplochromis burtoni
CATCTATAAACAGTAAGCTTACGGATCTGTGTTCAGATGTTATACCAACTTGAATCTCTGCCATCTGAATAATCATTGGCCAAAGTCCTTAAGGTAAGGAAATCTGCGCAAATGCAGTTTTAACATAAAACCGTCGTCATATTCTGTGTTTCTCATATAATATCACTTCCTGTTGAAAGTAGCATGAGTGACAGTTAGTTGGAATTAACATTTTGTGCGCAAGCTGTTTAACCGACGACTAAAGTGTAAAGCAGAAAAGCGCTATACAAGAACGAGCACAATTAGCGTTTAACAAATAAGTGACACGGCTGCAAATTTTCTGCATAAAGCCAACAATAAACAGCAACATTTACTGTGCGATTTACATTAAATTACTCTTTGCAGAAAGTTTGAGTTTCTATATCAGAGCAAACCTGAATCTTTCCGACGTCCCTGGCACAGCCCACCACTTTCATGCCGAGCCGGACTAACTCTACGGCTATAGCCGCCCCAATCCCGACCGAGGCTCCGGCCACCAGAGCCACTCTGCCCCGCCAGCGCTCCATGACAGCCCGGTAACTGCAACACACACGAAAACACCACACGTATGAAGAAAGGGACGTTGAGCCTGCAGCACAGTGAGCCCTGGAAATGTCAAGCACATGCGAACCGCAAACGTCGCACACTCAGTACGTCATACGTCTCGGCGTATGCGACGTTCACGTAAATCAGTTGCAAACCGTAGAAAGCAGTAGCATCAGTTCTGTCACTGCGATTACATACCGTACTTCAACCGATCATAGCCTTACTCACATTTAATTGACAGTAACGCATATCTTTCACTTTACTGAAGTTAAAACATATCAACCATTAATAGAACAGACAGACCTGTCACAAATGTAACTCCCACTGCGTATTTGCTCCGTAAAAATCAAAGATACGACGTAGAAGCCGTGACTCAAAATCTGTGCAACGGCAAAGAAAGAGCATGGCTTCAGAGGGAATGTATTCATATAGTTTTAAGTCTCCGTGACCACGAGCATTACAGTTTATTTGGATAACTTCTTCACAATAATAACAACTGTCTCGCCACTGCTCCATCAGGTCACCTCATCTGCCAGTAAGAGGCGCTAAAAAGCAAGGCCGTGCAGAGACGTTTAAAGGGGCGGGTGCTCAAAGTTAAAAAGGTGCACATTGAACCAGGCTGAATAACAACACACATTCATCAAGAATCTAATATAACATCGCATCATACTATATCACTGTTGTGAGGTGGCGACAAGGCAAAGCAAACGTAGCCTATGTTTTACCTGATGGGTACAATGTTGCAGTTGAGGGGTTGCTGCTGCTGCTGAT
>NW_024585327.1:0-3053 GCF_018398535.1 Haplochromis burtoni
CTAAACAAAAACATTTTTTAATTAACATATTTTTTATTTGTTTTACCAGCACATCATTGGTCAAAGTTAAAAAGAGCCACATGTTACACCAACAATGAATTTTTGACTCTGTTTGTGTCACCAGATTTTACAAACAATATCAGACCTATGAAATAAGTAATTGCACCATTTTTGGATAAATGTGCAATTATATTGTTTTGTATTTTCAATTGTTGAATAATTATGTTGTAGAACAAACTCAATCTGTTTAGCCAAACAACATAATTTGTTTGGTTAAATAGTGGATTTGTATAATTTTAGTCTATAAGTACAGCAAGCTGAATTCATACAAACACACAGCTCTAAATCTTGAATTGTAGGATGCACAATAATGATCATTTAATTATTATGGACATTTAAATCAGAATCTATTGAACCATTACACATATTCTTTATAGAGATTACACAACCTCAAAATGCGAAAAACAAACAAACAAGTGTTTAAGAGGATAAATAAAGAAAGCTCAAAGTGTGTTCGTATGAATACTGCCTTAGTATGGGGTGTCAGTAAGTACATGAGTATAGAATAGGTGTAACAGTGGTTTTCCACATCTGTGCTTAGACTGCTCTAAAAATATATAGATAATGGGTCAGACATATAGTTTGACCCATTAAGTCTATTTGAAAAGTTTATGAAGGTCATGCAGATCACACGCAGTCAGATGTGTTTCTGTTTATCATTTTATGAGGTCACACAGCTGATATGAGTTTTGATCACAGTAGAACCATAACATTCATGTTAATGAGTCTACTGTTTCCAGCTACTTTATGATAAATTTTATCCTGGTCACAGCACTATGTTAAAAGCTGTAAGAGGTAAAGTTAACCCAATTAATACCTGATCATAAATCACTCTCTAACACAGGGCAGTGATTATTTTTCAATGTAATTTATTCCACAGCAATGTTCTTTATTTGATCCCTGTTTCTTTAAATATGTGCATCAATTGTTCAGCTGTGTGACTCTCCATACCTGAAATATATCACAATGTGAACTTCATTTCAACAATATTCTGTAGTTTATCATCAAATCAGGAAAGCTAAACTAAAACTAAACTAAATGGAAAAAAAGAAGCTCTTGGGAGTTTTAATGAAGTTGTAATGTTATTTATCCTTGCCATACGGGATGTGCACACAACTCCAGCAAATCAAAGAATATATTTTGTCTCTCATTTCCTGTTTATATATGTATATATTTTTGCAGTTAATAGCCTATCATGTGTCTGCGCATCTTAGGGCCATAAATGTAAACATGGCAAACAAGGATGTATTCACAATTCCAACGGATGCTTCAATTGTTTGTATAGATTTTGGATTAATTTGTAATGTAATTAATGTAAATGAATGTAACTATGTAAAAATCGTGTTTCTGTTCTGTGTCCTGTTCTGTTTGTATATGTGTGTGTGTGTTTTCTTTTTTTTTGTGCTGCTGATACAACCAAATTTCCCCTTGTAGGACAATTAAAGGATTATTATATTATATTCTATTCTCATTGATATCATGTCTACCCAGAAATCTCAAGTTCATCATTTTGCGTTTCCACAATTATTTGAATAAAAAATTAAAAGAGCAGGAATGTTAAAATGAATATTTATTAGATTTTCAAAACAGTTAATTATGGTACAGGGCTAGATTCTAATGAACAGTCTCTACTTTATAATAAAAAACAAACAGAATAATTATTTTATATACCTGTGTATATAAATTTACACAAAGGTCTTCATCTTAATATATACTTTATAATAAAAATAAAAGCATACACAAAAAAGAGAGCCAGATATTTTATATTTTTGAACAAACAAACAAGTAACAAACAAAGGAACAAATGAATACATTTTTTAAATTATTCAGTGTTTTTTTTTAATCTGCATAATTTGCTTCCCCTTAATTTGAACTTTTACCCTGACCGCTGCCTCCTCAAGTTCATTGTCAAATGGTGTCCAGAGCTCACTGTTGATGAAGAGGCTCTGCCCATCATCCAGAAGAACCTCAAGCTGGTTCGGCTCGTCACTCATGGCCACACCAACGATGAGGACCTCCTCTCTGTCCTCTACTTTTGTCTGTTGACAAAGCATAAGGACATATTTAGCCCTGAATTCTTTTTTATCCAAAAAGAAAATCTATGGTCATCATGTGGTTTCAGTAAGTCACCAAGACCATACAATTGTTTTATTACCATTGTGTGTATATGTATGTGTTACATTATGCATTATATGATGCATGATCAATCATGCAGGTAATTAAATCCCAAAGACGTCTTTGGAATATGTTCATCTGGACTTCTATATATATGTGTGTGTGTGTATATAAGATAATATGATATATATATATAATTATTATTATTTCATATTTTGACCCAGACTGAAAGAATATGTAGTTACATTTCAAAACCTAGTTCTAAACATTTGTTGATAAGACAATGCTGTGAAATATTGGTACAAAGGTTTAGCTTCTTCATACCTGAACCTTCGTATAAGTAGTGCTGTGCAGCTGTGGCCCATATGCGGTGCGGTTCAGCTTCATGTGGGAGAGGTTAATCTGGTCTCCCACATTAAAGGTGTGAATTCCTGCCTCCCTCCAGAGGCAGACTGATATGGTATAACCATCCTGAAATCACAAATATGACAGAATTATAGATTTATTAATTAAATAATCCAAAATCGAGTAACTAGAAAAAGAAAGCCCACAGCCTCATACACTCTGCTCATGTACCAGCAATGTTAAATTTGTCACATTAGTTTAACCAATTTCAATATAAAACTAAAATTGCATCATTACCTCCTTTAGCTGGAGATTTAGCAAGGGAACGTGCTGTTTTCCTGACACTACGTCCTTTATTGCAGAAAACTGAAAAGTAAATTTAAATAAAATATCAATAATAGTTAGTGTATTGATATGTGGTAGGTTTTTATTTCTTCAGTAAGATTTTTAGATTATATTATTGCTGTTATTAAGTATTCTTCATTGAACTTATCAGAAGCAGTTTATTAGGATGTTTTTCATGATTATGAAAC
>NW_024585327.1:3225-8995 GCF_018398535.1 Haplochromis burtoni
AGCTTGAAGGAAATCTTTCTACAAACAATACATTTGTAACTTAGTTGGATTCTTAAGTGACAGCAACATAAATGAAAAGTTTGCCAGTTTACAAATTCTAGTTGGTGTCCATTATGCCCAATTCAGGGTAATTTTGCCAGTTTCCATTGTATCTGCTTTTATTTTTATTATAAACTATATATTAAGATGTCTGTGAAGGTTCTCAGTCATCCAGGTCATCGTAGTCAAAGGAGCTTGCAAAGAAAAGCGTCTGGACTTCTTCTTTAAAGAAGTCCAGACGCTTTTCTTTGCAAGCTCCTTTGACTATATATTAAGATGAAGACCTTTGTATAAATTTATATACACAGGTATATAAAATAATTATTCTGTTTGTTTTTTATTATCAAGTAGAAACTGTTCATTAGAATCTAGCCCTTACAATACAAATGTATGTAGACACAATGCAAATTGGCTGCATAAATACCAGAAACGGTCTTTGGAAAATATTTTTTTAAAAATTGTGCTTAACAATCTTAACAGAATTTAGTCTCTGCTTGACAGCAAAAGTTATTTTTAACTGTAAAAAAATACACGCAATAATGGGTTATTTGGAAACCTAAAGCCATGTAAATTCTGATGGAACCACAAATACTTACCTCCACCACCTCCCCTTGGACTGTGATGAGCCCGCCACTTGTGGAGCCCATCTTCAGAGGTGTCAGTGGAGCAGGAGGATATAGAAGATGCTCTGCTTCGGTGAAACGATCCTCACTAACAGTTAGGTTTGCAGCCTTAAAAAATTGGGTTCGTGCAGTTATATTTATATTGTATGGTGGGGCCGCGCCCCTGAGTTCATACCCCCTCATTATGTAGCATCCCCCCTGCTGGATTTTAGAGGAGAATTCCTCAAATATTGTGACCTTGGTCACAGTCTGGGTATCTGTGATGGCTGCCACAGTGTTCTTTTTGGTAATCAGGGGTGTAGCTGTCCCATCTTGGAAGTGCCAGCTAGTGACCCTCAGCTGGTCGCATGATCTTAACACTTTGAAATGCAGTGGGGGTGGCCGGAAATACGGTGTGTCAGGGCGAGTATTTAGAAGCTTCATCAAAGCCATTCTGAAAAAAAGGCAACACAAAAAATATTAAAAAGTTAATACATTTCTGTTACAACCAAGGGTCATATAATATGGTAACACCTGTAGATTTTGTGCAGTCTCTTTGCTTTCTGATGTCAAACAAAAGTCAAAAATACCTTTCTGAGGTTCCCGCTTAAAAATGACAGGCCAAAAAACCCAGGCCTGTCTAAAAGTATTTTTCTGATATTAAATACAATGTTGGTTTTAAAATAAAGCTAACAGTTCTAAGATTTCATTGAATTAATGCAAATATTACAGCAAAGAGAGTTGGTCAAAGTAACTGAAGACTGAACTCATACTCAAAGAACCAATGAGATGTTTTTTCTTACCAAATTTTTATTCATTTATTTTTTATATTTTCTAGCATATAATGCCCTTTGAAAATATGCTGGCAATACACTCCAGAAAATAAGGAATCATCACATGAATATTATCTCTGCAAAGATTGATGCTGCTGAAGTGAAACACAGTGAAACAACAGTTTTAGTTAAGACAAAGCTGGGTATTCATAATTTGTGAATAGCTTCTTTGGCTCTAAATTTGTGAACAAGAAATGATTTAACTTTATTTAAATGCCTAAAATATTTGTTGTTTGTTGGAGATCCCCCCCACACACACACACACACACACACACACACACACACACACACACACACACACACACGCACACACACACACGTAATGCACTTGCATAGTTCCTGTGGCTGTGGCTCTTTCTATTGGTCCCCTTTGTTAATCATTTGAGCCAATAGAATGACAGTAATCTAGTACGCTTTCATGTCAGTCACAACCTCTGTAACCGCGCAGAAAATGGCCTTTTTTTGACGAGTAATGGCTCTGAGGCATTGTGGGAAATGAAGTTATTCAGAATATGGTTTCCATTAGGTTTTTGTTAACTCTTTTAGCTTAATTCCTATTGGTTATTCAGTTTTTGTATAGCTTAATTGAGAAAGTGCTAGAAAGTGTTGTTGCCAGGGCAGAGTGCCAGCCTTAAGCAAAGTTAGAGACTCACAGCTCAAACTTAACATCTTAAAGTTTATAAAACTGTTATAGATCTTGAAGATTTGTCAAATTCGTTAAGATCTTAATATTTCATATAAAAAATTAGGACTGAAATTATTTTTCATTAATACATTTAGATCTTTTTTTCAATTAAATACCCATGAGACAATAAGTTCATCAACTATGACACCCACTAATATATTACTGTCAATAGTAAATGTGAATTTATTGATAATGAATTTCTCTGCAATAGAAACGTAACATAGGAAAAAGAAAGAAAAGTCAGATTAAGTTTTGGTACTTTGACAGTCTTTATATTGACAGCAAGTTAAATGGCTAGATCTTGTGTCTTGCCCTATATTGTATTATACATATTATAAGGGTAGTAAAAAAAACACCCTCAAAATTCAATCCGGTTGTTCAGTCTTACTTCACTAGCCGTGTCTGGACCTAAACTCCATATATCAAACGATCACTATGGCATTACTGAGAGTTGAAAAACTGTCTAAAGTCTTTCATCTTTAATAAAATGATCAGCGTTCTGCTCTACCAGGTGTAACAATTGAGTTTAACATCCAGGCATCCATGAAAACAGAATTTATGACATTTAACGGAGTTAGAAGTCGGATACTTACGTTTTATGAAGTTTTTATGAAGCCGTCTGTGTCCCTCGAAGTATCTTGGAAAGATTCAGAAAGATCAAATAAGGTTCCCGCCGGTCTTTAAGTTACAACTTGTGACGTAATCTGTTATCACCCGCCCTGATTGGCTAACTACGATTGTGTTTCGTGATTGGACTGCCTTGTGCTGATTTTATGTTATCACTGTTTTCGGGGTTTTTTGTTTGTTAACTCGTCTAATTTTAATTATGGAATTATCATTACTATTTTATAAGTCTCAAACGTAAAATTTGAGATTTATAAAATCTGTTATAGGGCTTTGGAGTTGACGTCACGCCGCAATGCATTGTGGGAGCATGCCACCATTTTATCAGGCCACGAATCAAAACAAACACACTCGTTTGGACGGAAGATACAAACCGTACTTAAAAGCAGCTCAAAACAAAAAGAACTTTATAGACTCAGATTGTGTCGGATGAGAAGAGACGGTACTTGCAAAAAATAGCGTGCATTGGAAATGTGGACCCGTATGAAAAAACGGCAGTGGAGCAGAAACCCCGAAGCCTGATATATTTCCGTACCTGTGGAGTCAGCGCATACACAGCGAACCATTTCGCAATTATAAATGTCTGGAGGCGCACATCCGATTAACCAATGGTTGGTTACAAGATTTGGCTATTTTTAGACTCCACGTTGTGAATACGTCATCATTCAAACAAAGGTAAGTCAGCTTGAGTACTGCCAGTAAAATGCGTTTGATTTCCCTCCGAACATTCAGATTAGTGCAGCATAAATTCATTCATGAGGGGAAATTACAGTGAGAACATGTTGAGGCTCTGTTAGATGGATAATATAGTGAGTTCAGTGCACTGATATGACTGATATGTAAGCCCAGCATTAGAGTGCCTCTGTGCTGGGCAGACACTGTGCGATTTTTGGCCCATTTTGAGCCGTTTTTTCAGTCGTGCGGCCGTTTTGGTGATCGGCCCGATTTTGGCCTGCCTCGTGCATCGTGTAGTATACGTGGGGTAACGAGAAGTGATTAACACCTCACGACCAGCTCCCGATCATCAATCGCTTGGTCGTGAGGGTGTCACCGCAGTTTGTCACACTGCGCACGCGCAAACACAAATGTCAGCGAAAAAGACGGCGCAGCACGGCTGTGCAGCGTGTGATCTGGACACAAGCGATGGAGGCACAACTTGTAGAACTTTGGAAAGCTCATCCGAGCCTTTTCGATGTGGCCTCACAAAATTATCACGACCACAACAACCGTGAAAATAGTTGGATTTACATTGCTGCTCAATCACAGCTGCCTGATCAATGTTTTTCATTAGCAATTTAGCAAAGTTGATGGTGGTGGCGTGTCTGTGTGAGTGAAAGACAGAGAGGGGAGCGAGCGACAGAATTTCTGTTATAACCTTCATTTTATGGACGCACAGTGTGAGCACTCAGGTCGCATCAGAGCATCGGGCCGTATAGTGTGAGACCCTGCATCGTGACCTACGATCTTCTAACCCCTGCGAGTCAACCGTACAGTTTGAGCAGGAGCTGAATCGCGCGACTGACAAAATCGCACAGTGTGAGCCTTGCTCTTTCAATCAGAAATGAAGCTGCAGGTTGTCTCTTCACACCTACACCGAGACAGAGCAACAGTGAGACAAACCCAAACAGCACTGAGATTCATATTCAGGCCTGACCCTTTAATGTTCTTTTCTAACCTGCAATAAATAATATGTTATATGCTTGTTTGATAAGTTTTTTTGTTTTTTTTAAAAAATTGGTTATTGCTTTTTTTCAGGGGTTGGAACAAGGGTCATCACCAGACCAAGGCTCAATCGAGTCATGGAAGGAGGAATCAGGTGAGATAGTAAGCTGCTGTTATATACAATATTAGTGTACAACAGTCAGGTAACATGCTCCAAGCACAATAGAAAGTGCAATGTTTAAATATAATTAATATAATTATATATACAGTGGGGCAAAAAAGTATTTAGTCAGCCACCGATTGTGCAAGTTCCCCCACTTAAAATGATGACAGAGGTCAGTAATTTGCACCAGAGGTACACTTCAACTGTGAGAGACAGAATGTGAAAAAAAAATCCATGAATCCACATGGTAGGATTTGTAAAGAATTTATTCGTAAATCAGGGTGGAAAATAAGTATTTGGTCACCTCAAACAAGGAAAATCTCTGGCTCTCACAGACCTGTAACGTCTTCTGTAAGAAGCTTTTCTGTCCCCCACTCGTTACCTGTATGAATGGCACCTGTTTGAACTCATCATCTGTATAAAAGACACCTGTCCACAGCCTCAAACAGTCAGACTCCAAACTCCGCCATGGCCAAGACCAAAGAGCTTTCGAAGGACACCAGGAAAAGTATTGTAGACCTGCACCAGACTGGGAAGAGTGAATCTACAATAGGCAAGCAGCTTGGTGTGAAAAAATCAACTGTGGGAGCAATCATCAGAAAATGGAAGACATACAAGACCACTGATAATCTCCCTCGATCTGGGGCTCCACGCAAGATCTCATCCCGTGGGGTCAAAATGATCATGAGAACGGTGAGCAAAGATCCCAGAACCACACGGGGGGACCTGGTGAATGACCTGCAGAGAGCTGGGACCAAAGTAACAAAGGTCACCATCAGTAACACACTACAACGGCAGGGAATCAAATCCCGCAGTGCCAGACGTGTTCCGCTGCTGAAGCCAGTGCATGTCCAGGCCCGTCTGAAGTTTGCCAGAGAGCACATGGATGATACAGCAGAGGATTGGGAGAATGTCATGTGGTCAGATGAAACCAAAGTAGAACTTTTTGGTATAAACTCAACTCGTCGTGTTTGGAGGAAGAAGAATACTGAGTTGCATCCCAAGAACACCATACCTACTGTGAAGCATGGGGGTGGAAACATCATGCTATGGGGCTGTTTTTCTGCCAAGGGGACAGGACGACTGATCCGTGTTAAGGACAGAATGAATGGGGCCATGTATCGTGAGATTTTGAGCCAAAACCTCCTTCCATCAGGAGAAC
>NW_024585328.1:0-6609 GCF_018398535.1 Haplochromis burtoni
TTTATTTATTTATTTATTTATTTATTCTCAGGATGAGCTATTGGTTTTGGCAGCCAAACCACCTTTAACACCTTGCCGATGGATTAACTAGCTCAGATGAGTTCATCTCTCAGCCATATGCTCTTCTCTGTGTGGATCAGTAGCACTCTGTCAGAGCAATCAAAGCAAGCCGTGCTTGTCTAGTGACAAGCTCAGTCATTGGTCATAAAGCTTCTGGCCTGTTTGTATCCATTGTTAAAATTACTGCCATCTTGTGGCCACAGTTGGTTATTTTCTCTGGAGGCAGGTTTAACTCTGCACGCCTTCAAATCCCTTGGAATCTGCAGTGCATCTCAATTTCATGGGTCTGTCTGTGTACTACTAACAGCAGCTGGAGCATTTCAAGTTGAAAGGCAGACAGCTTTTCTGGTTGTTTGCACATGTGTATTGTGATAAACATCTGGTTTTTAATGGGAGACTGATAGGACAAGCTCCAGCTGGCTCTGCTTTCACTGCTCTGAGATGAGTTTATATCTCAACTGTGTAAAAGCTTTGTGAGAGTTAGTATTAGCAAGAACTATCTAATTTCTAATCATAACAAACAAGTTTCATCTTACTAACCACCTTGGCTAAGAGTGTAATGTGAAGGAGTTTTTAATAACTACTTTACCACGTTAGCAGGGAAAGCCTTGATGATCCAGCACTTTCATGATCGCATCTCTGTGAAATAACATATTTCGCCTAAATTAACATTACATTTGGTAATTACCAAAATCTTTTTTTCTCTGTAATGTTTAATCCACCAGTATGTGGAAGCTCTTTAATCAAGATAATATTTGTTAAAGCTAAAACATAATTATTGTTGTTATCCATGAATTTTAGAATTCACGACTTTAGAAAATAGTGATGCACATTTTTTTCATTAAGATGAAAAATTACAGTTACAGGGAGAATCATCACCTCTGCTTGCCTTTATGTAGAAGTCACCACACACAACTGGTATGAACTAATACTGAACCAATATAAAGCTGCCTAATAAACATTTAAAATTTAAAAGTTCGTTTGTCTTTGAACTTCCACATTATGGATTTTGAAATCGTCTGTTAATGATCAACTATGATTTGAATTTCATATTTCGTGATGAAAAGCATTTACTGACATGTTTATTGTCAGTGTGTCAAAGATTTCCAATTCTCTGCTGAGTCTGTGAGATTTGAAGTTGGAGCTCTGTGGAAACACTCCCTAAAAGTCAGTGTTTCTTAAGCAGAGGCAGGCACAGCAGCCTCATGTGAATTCATGAGCTCAGAGGAGTAGAAGTGACTCTCTCCTCTCATGGTGACAGCTCTCCTGGAGTGAATCAGTAAATGGGCCATGAGCAGCAGCCCCAGAGGAGCAACTGAAACATGTCCAAGGCTCCCAACAACGGTGCACTCGGATAGGAAATTCAATATAAATCCCAAATCTGTACGATATTAAAGCAGGGCTAACAGGCGGTATGATTCTGCATCTCGGTATCAACCCAGCTGCTTGTTAAGACAGACCTGACAGGTGTCATAGGAGAGACAAAATGACAGGAGTTAACAGGAGTTTCATTGTGACTGGTTGTAACAGGCTCTCAGAATTAACATCCAGTGAAAAAGGAAAAAACAGAGGGGCGGCTTGGTGACTTTCCTCATGTGTTGGTTTGTCTTGTACCATCTGCAGCAGGAAGACAGTGTTAACAATGTTGCTCAGGGAGGAGTATTCCCCACCGACAGTTCCCCTCAGCTGCATGATGGTGCAGCACTGCTGAGTGTTTACCCAATGCAAAACAGATTTTTAATATCCTCATTTCTGTCACTTTCAAAGGGTTATAGTTGATATTACCATAATACAGGTATGGCAGGGGGACTTTTAAACCATAAGCTTATTCTTAGGCAAAATTACAGAATGTTTAACATCTTAGGTTAATGTTGTTTTTGTGCTGCAGTGATCATCTCAATGAATTAACACGACTACCAAGTGTCAACAGTTTCTTCTAGAAGCACTTTCGCAAAAGAAACCTGCAACACATGTTGTACTCTGGTAAAAAGTCCCGAAAGCTGATGTGACTCCTTGTAATCTACTACTACTGTACTTTCATATTGCTTTACCTTAATGTTTGTGATGCCTGATGCACTAATCTTGTTATGAATCCCAACCTACTGCTTAATATCTGCCTAGTGTAATAGAATTGTAGTTATTCAACGTCCTTTTCGAGGTTCTGCAAAAAGTTGCTTTCTGCAACTTTCTCTCAAATCCACTCTTATGCGAATGCTTCTAGCATGAAAAAAAAAACAACAAAACTAAACTAATTTGAACAGAATGTTCCACCTGAAGCTCTGTGGAGGTCAGAAATTTAGAACACCACCTGGTGTTTGGCACTCATGAAACCGTCCAGCACATCAATTTGTGACATCCTGGCAAAGGCAAAGAAAGAAGTTTTAATGAGCTTATTGGCTTTCAATAGGCCGACTCCACTACTATGCACTCACAGGTACACTAAGGAAGGGAGCCAACACCCCTTCAAATACCAGCATGAGCACACTCGATGTAGCACCGCTCCCCAGCTTTCTTTTCTTCTTCCTCACGAACCGTCACAGCTCTTTGTTTTAGCCACGTTAACCCTTCTGAAATGTATCCCTCTGCTGCTGGGAGGCAAGCATGGGCTTCCCAGGGGAGTGATTGGCTCATTGCTCTCGGTGCTTTGCAGGGAGTTGCCATCAGAAGTTAAGTCACAAGTGAGCAAATATGCGTAATCTGACAACTAACACAAATACATGCAAAAAGTAATTACTGCCGTGTGGCTATATTGTTTCTTTGCATCCATCTTGGATTACATCTGCTCCACATCTGGAGTAAAGACTTCGCCAATTCAGTCATCAATATGAAAAGTTACGGTGTTATTTCTTGAGTTGTTTTAAGAGATCCACCTTTCACCACCAAATTCACCTCACAGTACGTGCTTGCATGGGTTTCCTCTTGGTACTGTGGATCCCTCCCATAGTCCAGAGGCATGCATGTTGTGGTTAGTTAACGACCAAACTGTTGTTTGGATGAGTGAAACAGACAAATGGAAAGACTGGATGGACTGATGGGCAACCTGTCGCTGGCACAGAGGCATACAAATATCAAAGAAACTGTGAAAGTAAAAACACAATCTCAGTACAAAATCAACGAGCAAAAAACTTGACATGCATGAAAATTCTCCCAGAACAAACACAGAGACATTCAGCTCTATGATATCAACTATTGTATGTGACACTACAGCTACAAACACAGTCGAGTTTAACTTCTCAGCTGCTAAGACCGTTACATCAGGCATGTACCTAAATAATAATGTGACGTACAGACAGTGTTTATACAGTGGGGGCTTCAGCACTTCCCAGTCTGTGGTACATTATCAGTGACAAAAAGCTGGATTTTGTGACTCTTGTTTACCATCACACTGCCTTAGTCACAGAGCCTCTGCTTATTGCTGTGGTTTCCAACACGTAAACTGCAGATTACCAAAGATACTGTCATAATAGTGAGTCACGTTATTCTCTGTGTGCCTCACTGTATGTAATTGTCCTGCCCCGGCATAGGTTTACTCAGGCTTGGAGTAAATTCCACTTTATGAGAGAGATAATCTGAATCAAAATGAACTCACTGATGTGTTTCTGCACTACCCCCACTCCAGGATTCTCATGTAGCCCTGTGTTGGTCTTGGGTTTAAAAGGGCATACTGTGAATGTGATAAAAGCAAACTTAAAGCCAGGGTAAGAAACATGTTTTAGAGCATCACTGGAAAATGCTGAAAAACATGGGGGGGAAATCTATAAGAAACTTCCAGCTGCTTTGGGGCCTGTACTAGAAAATGAGTTCGACATACCCAGGATACCTTTCTGTTAGCTGGCTTCACTTACCCTAACATCAGCAATCAGGATAAGCAGGCACACAAAGCTGGTTATCAGCTCAATAAGTTAACCCAGGCTTAACTCAATCTAGCTATGAGCATGTTCCCATGAAAGCGGTGGCATCGCCTGACCAGTCGCAAACATGGATAAGAGTGGTGGCATCAGAGTGACTGATTTTTGCAAAGAAAACAGAAAAAGCATTGCACAGTCACTTAGTATCAAAAGTGTAGCATAAACATCTGCTTGCTCTTAACATTTTGCTCAGTAAGTGGGGAAAAGAGCTACTACATTAGTTAATTTTAGCCTCTTTGATGGCAGGAAGAAAAGCTGGCAAACATGCCAGCTGTGTAAACAGACTATTAGAGCTCAATCATTAAGATTACAATTAAGTGTTTAATTTAATTATTGTTTAAATGTGCATGAATCCGTTTTAGGCTTTCTCCTTTCAGCTGGTGGTGTAGTTGGTGTAGTTTAACAGTCTGAGAGAAATTCACATATAGTTTTACGTATGGTAACTTGATCGTGGTAGGACTTGACTTAAGTGGTCAAAGAAGTGCAGGAGACTGATGCGGTCCAGTGTATCGAGTGATTTATTCACCATTTTGTGACCCAAACAATATTTACAAATATCAACTCCAAATTAACTCAGTTCAAATAAACATAACTGAACTTAAATCAGCAGAAATTAAGGTCAAACTGCTCACAGCTACACTGACCTGAACCTCTCTCCTCAAACACCTGAGTTCTTCTGCTTAAATAGTCCACTTAACCAAACGATTTCTCCTCTGGACTATTCCATTCATTAGGTAAGATGAACATGATTATATTCAAACCTCTACTGCTACTCTTTACTGGCAACATAAACTCTGTGGTGTAATCAATACATATTACAACAATAAATCTATTTCTTCATAAACCCTCTAAAATCAACTTTATTAAATTACAAGAGTTCTTCCTCTCCCGCACTTGGTCTCTGATACAAAGTTGTGTATTAATGCTCACAGGACAAAACTCTTAAAAAGCTTTAGGCCATTACTGATGGAAACCAATTTTGCAGGTTTCTTTGAGCATTACAGATCTGGCCTTGCGGTGAATTTGCTGGGATGTACACTCCTGGGAAGATTATGTCACTGTGTTAACACACACCTAAATGCCTCAGACCAGCAAACTGCTAAAACTTCTGCTTTTATAGAGGTGCTCCTAATGATAGGACCTACTGGAAACACCTGAGCTATCCTAATGAGCTGCCTGAACCGCCTCAACTGGATCCTTTCAGTGTGGAGGAGAAGCGGCTCTACTCTGAGCCCCTCCACAATGACCAAACCTCTCTCTGAGGCAAAAGCCAGGCACCCTTTGGAGAAAGCTCATTTTGACTAGTTGTATTCACGACCTCATTTTTTTAACACACTACACAGAGCTCAGGACTGTAGTTTCGGGTAGGAACCAGGTTCACTTTCGATGTTTCACTTTGACTGCATGGAAAGTGGCAGCGGTGCAGCAGGTGTGGACGTACCCAAGGCTCACGGGCAGCTTAGCAGGTGGTCAGCTGGTAGGACCAAATGGCGCACTGACCCCTGATGGCACAACAACCTCCAAATCACACAGAGCAGGTCCCTCCCGTGTGCTAACCTCCATCTCAAGATGATCGGGTCCCTCACTCCCCGATTTAGTTGAGGGACACTGGTGGGGCCAGCGGTGGTATCTGCCAGGAATCAACCCGAGCTGCCAGACTCACTAACAGCTGCGTCCGGTGCAGTTGTTGAAAAAACAGCCACCAGCTTCTTCTGCGTAGCCACAAGCTTGGCCACCATTCGGGTTGGTGCCCAGTCATGGTTATACCATGCCACGATCCTGTGTTTTGGCACCACTGTGGCACACGAATGACAGACGGACCCGACCACATAGCTGGCTCTTTCAACACCTTGTATTCGGTTATCTGGTTCTTAGGACACTTGGTTGCAGCTTTCCAGCTACAAACCATACACGACAACAACCATATACAGGGGAGGCGTGATGACCTGATTGAGCTCCGGTGTGTCAGCCTCCCATGCAGCCACGCCACAAAGCACGCACCACCACAAGCTTCTTAAAGATAAAAAAAAACTCTGACAACTAATTAACGCTAAAAAACAACCCACCTGAAGAAGTCTTGGTCTGAATGCATCAAAGACAAACAATTCAATAGAAGCGGTTACACAGAAATGCGTTTATCGTGGATTTTCACTTTGTCTGCATTCTGGTTGAATTTACACGAATGGCAAAAACTAGGAGGTGAATCTGCTTTTGAGGTTTTGAACAAGAAACAGTGAAAAATCAAAATTTTGAAAGAACGCAGCATGCTCTGTATCTGTGATCGATAATTTGCTGACAGCTTCTTTTTTAAATGATTTTTGTTATTGCGTTAGCTTCTGTGTATTCTCTATGCATGCTCTGAGCTGCACCTCCATTGGTAACATCAGACTCCTATTAAATATTGAAGTGAAGGGATTATTTTAGTTGAGTGTACTTTTTTTTTTTTTTCCTCAGATCTGAATGGCTTACTGACAGCTCACAGCTGAACTCACTGAAAAATAATTCACTGCCATACAAGAGGCTGAAAGGAAGCCGGGTCACTGTGTGGTTGCCATCTAATCCCAATTTAGTTCTCAGATCAATTCTGCAAGTAAGAGCTGAGGCCAGTAATTGGTCTGAATGGTTGTAGGCGAACAATACC
>NW_024585328.1:7356-8992 GCF_018398535.1 Haplochromis burtoni
TTGCTTCCTTCCTACAGATCGATCAAAAGCAAAGACACTAATGCTTCTTTAACAGAAGAATAGAGCCTTTACGAGCTACTTAAAATCACTGATTAAAATTTAACTCCAACAACTCGCTCATTAGGGGTCAGTTCTGTAAGCAGCGGGCATTGCTCGTAAAATATCCCTGCTGTCTAGGTAATTGTAAATCCTGAGCCAGAAACAAAAGCTTGGGCAATGCTGCCAGGCCCCGGCCACTCATTTTTCTTAATCCGGTTAAACTCCTTATCCTTCATATGCCTTTAATTCTCTCGCTTCTTATTTTCTCTGTCATCAGTACAGCAGCCAAAGCACAATGGCCTCCTGCCAAGGAGAGCAGACATCGACACTCCCTGACAAATTTCCTCAAGAGCCAAGAAACAAAAATGCTAAACACTTTTGAGAATGTAGAGAAAATCAAAACAGCAGTGGCCACTGAGACCTTCAGGCTGCGTCAGAGGCTGAAGAACCCTAGCAGCGCTGACCTTTGGGTGTCGGTGCGATCAATCAGCATGACCCTGCAGGCGCTCCGGCTCTGCTAAGCAGCCCAGCCTGTGCCCTTGATATTTGCCTAACAAGAGGCATTACATTAATCACACTGTTGACACTGGTTATTATGAGAGCACAAGACACTGCACGGTATATTCTGGGTGTGTCACCTTCACCTTCGGGCTTCATAACTTAAATCATACCTGTTTTTTTCAAATACATATGGAGAAATAATTACACAACGATTGTTTTATTTTATGAAATGACTTTGTTTGGTCAAGTTCACATGTGACACCACACTGGAGCATGCACACATGGAGAGTGTCGTACCTGCTGGTTGTGTGATGTGGTGGGGCTGGTTCAGGTGCCTCATGAAGATCCTAACTGCACTAGGATCTGGGAAATATGGATCACTTCACCTGCCAGCTACCAGTCAGCCTCATATTACAAACCCTGCTTACTGTCCGAGTGCTCCATCCTTCCATCCGCCCATGCATGCCACTTGCCCATGTCAAGAGCACAACAGTTTAAACAGAGATGCCCAGACCTCCCGCTCCCCAGCCCTCTCCTTTAGCTCTTCCAGACCTAGGCATTCACAAGCCAGCTGATACATGTAGTCTCTCCAGAATGTTCTGGATCTCCATCAGGGTCTTGTCCTGGGGGGACACGCCCAAAACACCAGATAACCTCAACTAGCTCCTTTCAAAGTACAGACGTAGCAGCTCTTTTTTTAGCTCTATTCTGAGCCCTACCCAAATTACCTCTAAAGGAGAGCCTCCACCATTTGGAGGAAGATCATTTTCACTGCTGGTATCCAGAAACTTGTTTTTTCGATCACTGCGCAGAGCTGGTGGCAAATTGACAGATTTGCTTTCATGCTCTCCTCCCTCTTTACCACAACGGTCTGGTCTGAATCGCTGCCGGTCCTGCACCAATCCATCTATCAATCTCGTGCTCCACTTTCCCTTCACTCATGATGATGAGTGATCATCGTGTTATCAAGTGATGTCATATCTGCTGGCGCAAGCTGCGCTTTCGTGTCATGCGGGGCAGTTGTGCACCTCTCAGTTTTTATGACGTGTCACCATCATCGTGTAGACACACGTGTATCAGTTTTCACTGCCAGCTT
>NW_024585329.1:0-1553 GCF_018398535.1 Haplochromis burtoni
GGCCTTTGCCAAACTTGATGGCATGCTGAAGAGATCAAACCATTTGATTCAGCTGTGTTGGAGTAGGGATGCATCTAAAAGCTGCAGGATAGTAGCTCTCGAGGACCGGGATTGGGCACCCCTGATATACAATATGAAAAGCAGCGGGCCCCAAAACTGATCCTTGGGGAACCCCACACACAACAGGTTTCAGTTCTGACTTCATGGCATTTATTTGGGTAAATTGTTTACGGTTTTTAAGGTAACTGTTAACCCATGATAATGCCACTCCTCTGACCCCATATGTACATAGTTTGTTAAGTAAAAGATCAACTGTATCGAATGCTTTCTTTAAATCTAAAAAAATTCCAACAGCATATTTTTTGTTTTTAATAGCAGTTTTTACTGTATCTATAAAGTCCATTAAGGCATGCGTTGTGGTCCTTGTGGTCCTGGATGCTTACATCAACTGATTACGTGCAGGTCCTTGAACACACAGTGTAACTTTGGGACTTCCTGTTTTTTGTTTGCTGTCTATGAGCAGTTTACACGTAGAAACCTCCTTCTTTCTGCAGACACTTCTGATGAAAATGAACCGCGAAGCTCAGGCTCTCACAGCCGTTTGAAACCAAAGCTGATCACTGACGCCCTCTGTTGCTGTTGATCGGCTCTTAAAGCCACTGGTGCAGTTTTTTCCCAACGAATAAAATGGTAACTGACACCACACGATATAAAATATGAGATGCCAGCATGAGATGGTCACAGGAGCATAAGAAAAGGTCGCTATTATATCTGAAACTGTGTTCCCAGAGTCCAGAAGTTCACTTTATGTGCAAACGCTGACTGCAATCCAGCTTCATCACCGCGAGAAGAAGTGAGCAGCTGATACAGCATATCTCTCACAAATACGGTTTACAGTTTAAAGTGGAGAGAAAAATCACGCAGTTCACAACAGCCACGTGAAAATTGCAACATGTTAGCACTCCCTCTCCGCTGCCTCTTACAAAATGAAGCTGCTGCTTCTTCGAGATCGATAAAAACCTTAACCCTACTACCAGAGAGAGAGAAACATACACAGACCCCACAGAATACACGCCACAGCTTCAAGATCATCCACAGACACGGATATGTGTGATGGTGACAAATGAAGGTTGCTATAAGAAGTTAGAACAGATAGAAATTTCAGGAAGTCAAAGTGGGAATTGCTGATTTGCTGTCGGTGCCGTTGCGCCAAGTAAAGGAATAAAAGAACCAAATAGAAACTCACCCATTCACTGTTTTGGGGCTCCAGTTTCATGTGTCTCAGACAACTGCCTTGTTTCTCTCGCTCCCCCGGGATGTGGCTGGACGTTTTCCCTGTGAAGCTGCTCGCTGCCTCTGATCGCAGAAGAGTTTTGTCCATTCATTCTGCTCGGGACGCCTCGACAGCCAGATTGAAAACTCCATCCAGGAAATATAAAAGTGTAAATCCATCTTATGTGACAACAAACCAGGGCCGTGCAGAGAGGTTTAAAGGGGCGGGTGCTCAAAGTTAAAAAGGGGCACATTGAACCAGGCTGAATAACAACAACACA
>NW_024585329.1:3046-4810 GCF_018398535.1 Haplochromis burtoni
AAAGTTGCCTCAACAAAAGGGCACTTTGGGCACCCATCAGGAAAGGGGCGGGTGCTCAAGCCCCTATAGCCCCCCTGCACGTGCCTGCAACAAACACAAACAGAAACTTTGATCCATGACCGAAACATGACTGTTTTTTCAGAGAAGTGCGTCTGACCCCAAGCGTCGGGTGCGTGAGGTAAAAGCGCTTCAGTCACTCTTTTGCTACAGAGCTCCCCTACTGGCTGTGACGATGAAGACATCCAGGCTTCGTTCAGACCACAAGCGACAGGAAGTCACATTTATTGTAACAACAACAAAATTATTTGATTAACCTTCTAGGACCTGGCGTCCACATATGTGGGCATCACATTTTGGGTTATTTAGACCAAAACACTCAATTTTGCTCTACAACTGCCTCATATCCACTTACAAGGACATTATATTGCTATTGTTCTATCGCAATTTTAAGTGAATATCCTCATATGTGGCTCTCATTTCTCTTAGAAACGAAAGATCAGGTAAAAGAAATCTGGTAATTCTTTGTTTTTACATTCATCGAGCCCCAGTGTGCTCAAATATCAAAGAGAAATTACCCGTGGAAGAGTTCGGGTCTTAGGAAGTTAAAAACACCAAACACTGAAAATAAGGATGTTTTTTTTAGAAAGAAATAAAATTCCAGCTCTCACAGCTGTGTAGCCTACATGTGGTGTTTTTACTGCAAAGAAACACGTGTTTCTGTGTGGATCTCTTTCCACTTTGCTTAACTTTGAAAAATATTTTTTTAGACAAGCAGGTGACACAATTGTGCCGTGGGGCCGTATTAAAAAAAGATTATTATTATCAGTCTTATTTTAACTAGAGAGAGCCTTCATGTCATGATGTTTAATGCAAATACAACCCTCAAAGAATGCAGGATAGATGTAAATGCAATAAATAAATAAACTAAACAAAATAAAACTGTCACTTTCAGTTCGTTGCTGTAATAAACCTCATGATTTACATCTTATCTTAAAACTAAAAGGTCAAAGGAGTTTTTTTTCCCCTAGAAGTGCTGCAGAGAAACTACAGACCCCCCAAACTTTGCTACCAAGAGGAAGGAGGAGGGTTCAAGGGCTGCAGTGGAACGAAACGATCTCAGATCTGTGTGACAGAATGGGACGAACACCTCTGTTGTGGCTGCTCTGTAAGTACCGCATGCTCTTTTTTGAAACCTTAGTATGTAATGTGTATATTTAAGATATTTTGGCTCCAGTGGGTTGAAGCCACAGGTATTTGCTTTTACTTAAGACTTCAAACCTGTGTTAATAACAAAAGGGAAAAGGGTGTAACAGTAAATGTAGTTACACAGTATAAAAGGAAGTACAGCTGGATGCTGCAGGTGCTTTAATCCAGCTGGGTTTTTTGTGTTTAAGGTGAAATTTTAACAGCTTCACGCTTTCACGTCACTAAATTAGTTAAAAACTTAGATTTAGTGGTCGATGGTGCAGATAAACTACAGTGGTGTTAAACTGCATCCTCACCTCCCCCTACAGAGCACATCCTGTTTATCAGTCTGACATTCAGCTTGAGGTCACTGCCCCACAGGTCGAGTCGATATTTAGTATTTGAACCAAAAACACGTGAAAATCTATTGACTCTTTATCTCTTGGATTTCCTTTCAGTGTCGCTGCTCAGCTGGGCAACAAACCACGGTGAGGGAACTTTTTTTTATGACAAATAAAAGACAATAAAACACCAACTCCCAAAAAGTACCACAAAGTAGCACAACAGTGGAGACAGATC
>NW_024585329.1:4830-8988 GCF_018398535.1 Haplochromis burtoni
ATTATCAAAATTTATATTCCAGTGTGTGCTTCTGTGAGCATCCTCATTAGCAGCAGGATGTACTAACCACATTAGAGTGGTTTTTGTAGGCACACTTTCTACACCTGGTGCAAGGGGCTGCTGTTCCAATCCTGGAGGTGCGCCTTTTGCACCTTCTTCTCATTTCGTTGGTGGGGTGTGGGTCACACTCTGGTTCATACTACTGTATCTTGAGATCAATGGCAGAAGTGGCTGAGAATTAAGGAGAAGGGTGTCTTGCAGTTGTTGAGGTCACCAGCATGTGTCCCAGCTCTCCTAGGATCACTCTTCATTTGTAGGTTGTAGAGGACTCCCCCACTTCAGTGAAATTGTTTCCAGCGGGACAAAAGCATCGTATCCCAAGACATCCAGGAGATTGGAGAAAAGAGCCAGCAGCCATCAGTTTTCCTTCAACAACCTGGGGTGCCAACATCCTCTCTAAGTTATCCAAGCTGTATTTGTGCCTATTGTAGTCCAGGATTGCTTCTTGCTTTCACGCATCCTTTATTCCCCATCACTGACTGCTGGTTCCTGTCAAAAGAAGCACATTCCTCCGTTGCTTTGGCATGTGGGATATCGCTGTGGTAGTTTTGGTGAAGCCAAAGACAGAAAACAAAATCTTCCTCTGTTGCAGCTGGAGGAGCTGGGGAGGAAGCTCTGGTTTGTTTCCCCTGTGCCAGTTTTCATCTGAGGGGTTCCTCTGCCAAGGTGACCAAAGGAAAGACACTGTCCTCGGAGCTGCTCAGTTGGAATCTGAACCCCTTTCCCTTTTTTACTTCCTGAGAACTTACAGTGTTGTCATCCAACATGCTATGTATTGCTTTATTCTGATGTAGGCTTTATCTCCACTTCATCTACATGTCTTTGCTTCAGGGGCAGAGCACTGCTTGCTGTCCTTGCTCTCTCACCAGATCATACAGACAGTGCTTGAAGCAGTGATGACCTTCTTGCCAAATAGCCAGAATAAATGATGTGGAAGCTGTTAGGCTTACTTACAGCAGTAGCTCTGTCTGCACCTGCATAAACTCCAGGACACGTTTACAAACAGTGTTTGTTGTTGTTTGCGCTGCAGCTGCAGGTTTGAACTCTGCAAAATGTCCTGTGATTGGGGTTTTTTTGTTTTTGTTTTTATTTCTAGAGTTGATATTTTGGGTATGGTCTCTTTTTATGAAAAATACAAGAGTAAAAGTGCTTTTAACAGGTGCTTCAAAGCTAAATTTGACTGGGAACCTCAAAGCTCAATATCCTGCATCCACAGAAATTCACTGCAGCCTATGTAGTATTTTATGCGTCATTATTTATTCCAGTCTATCTTGCAAATACATGTTTGTGCTGCAATGTCATGCACAAACACAAACTATTAGATCCTTAAGATCAAACCTATGTCAAAATTGTTTCATTATTTTGGTCCATTGGAGTGTGGTAAGCCATCAAAGGACGCTACTAGAAACTCGGAATATTACATGAAATCGCTTGCTTGGTCAAAAATGGGTAAATGATGTAATTTGGTAAAAAACATTAAAAACTACAATTTTCATGTGTTGACTTTAGAATGAAAGCAATTTTACCTAAATCGCATGATACAGTACTGTCAATAACAAAGAATCAAAAAAGGTGGTTATAATGGGTTTAAATTGGCCAAAAATGGTATAGTGTATATCATTGACATTATTAAGGAGCTGATGTTGAAAATTTAAAAATTAAAAAGATTAAAAAATCTGAAAAAAATACACACCTTTGGGAAGTTTCATTCCATTTGCATTAACAGAACGAAAATGGTTGAAAAAAGAAAAGTGAAGTGGCCACAAATGGCCAGGATAGAGCCCAGAGGGTTAAGGCTGCAGACCCTGAATTGGGATACAGCCAGAGAGTGACGGAATACTAGAAAGCACAGGGGCGGTCGGAGGGAAGACGAGCCCTGTGTGGATGCTCTTCAAGACCTCCAGCTGGGGCCTGAGAACCCCAGGGCCCGAACCTGGAACCCAGGAGCAGACTGAGGAGAGAAAACGTAGCTTACCAAGCCGCACATCGGGGACCCTGCTAACCATGCAACCTACAACATGCGGGCAATACCCCAGACAGGGAGCTAGTGCTGCAGGCCGGAGAAGACTCACCCGCTGGCTGACGTATCAGACACAGCGAGTTCCGACTGGTGCGTAAACCTGCGAACCGCAGGCAATATGCCAGGGGCACACAGCCTGCAGGAGCAGAGACCAGTGAGACCTACTCCAGACTGCTGGGCACTGTGGTGGCTGTGATCAAGAAGGAAAAAAATGTAAGTAAATAAATGAATGAATTTACTTGGAAAAATTAAACTGAAGTTATAAGCAAGTGAATAAAGTAAAAAGAAAAAAAATGCATATTGATGACATTTGTCATCAAATATTAGTGAAAAACAGGGTGAATCTTGGATTTGAATTTTGACTTTCTGACATTAATACTATTTGAATTTAATGTTTTTCAGCAGCAAAAGAATGAGGAGACTGACAAACAGGTGGAGGAAGAGAATGCCACAGAGGAGGCTCATCAGCTGTCTCATCAAAGACAGCTCCCATCCCATTTAAAAGGAATAAAAATCTCATTTCATCAACTAGACTTTCGCCTTTGCTTCAGACATGAACATCAGACCATTTTCTTTCAATCCTCTGTGAATAAATGTCTCTGGATTTCTTCATTTGTGTGTGAGCGGTTTGTTCTTTAACACTCCTCCACGATTACAGCAAGTGATGATCAAAGGTAAATATCCATCCATCCATTCTCTTTCACTTAGCCTTATCGGAGTTGTGAGGGGGGCTGAAGGCAATCCCAGCTACTAATGTAAATATATTTTAATGTATCCAAAGCTACAGCTCACACTCAAAATCAGATAAAACTTTCAACACTTTTCACAATATTATTCAGTTTATAAAACAGGAAAAATAAGATAGAAAATTAAAAGATAGAACACAATTTATTGTAACAACTTTTTATTTTTATTTAGTATTTTCCAGTGAAGGAAGCTGCAGATAATGGTTAATGTTAGTGCTACGTTAATCTGACACCTCGAGTTACAGGATACCATTGCATTTCACTGAGAAAACGCTTCCTCCGCTTACAAAAGACAAACATCAAATAATTAACTTTTTCTTTAGAGTGTAAATCTAATATAAGCGGCAGCCAAGAAGGTGCTTAAGGAGAATAACATCGCTTCCAGTCAACTTTCCCGGCCAGGCTGAGAGTGCACTGCAATGATGGAGCAGTGACGCAAGAAGCGACTACGGATATGGTGAAGAGAGGAGTATCGGTAGACGTTGTGAAAGACAGGGCTACACTCTTGGATCAAATAAAACAGTGTGAACTAGTGCGAAGAAGAAACTGGGAAACACGTTTTTAAAAGCAGAGCTTCAAGCAGCGTCTCCAGGCATTTAGGCACCGGTATGACTGTGGGTAAATAGGCTGCTGCATCATGAGCTGGACTCTACTGACCACTCTGCTTTTGGCCTCTGGGCCGAAGAGGGTACTCTTCCACAAGTTGAGTGAGGAGCTTTTCCCTCACCAACTACAGCTAACATAGCGTTTATGCTTTTGGAAGTCAGCATGATTGCATGTCTTTGTTGTATTTCCTACACATGTTGCCCCCCCCCGGTGTACTTTTTGATTTCTTGGTATCTACAGAGGTTAAAATCGTATGTTGTAGTACAATACTGCCATAAGTAGGGCTGCTACAAACTATTATTTTGATAATCAACTAGTCACTGATTATGTTTGCGATTAGTCGAGTAATCAGATCATGCATCCATTGGACATAAAACGTGCAGCTTTTTGCATCAGCATGCATCTGCACTTATTAACTATCATTAGCTTACAGCTTGAAGTGTTTAAGGTGTGTGCTAACCAAAAACAAAGAGAAGATAGTTTATTAAACTTTTAATGAAATTTGCAGATTGTCTCAGTAAACTCAGCCATCTGCTCCTTGCTATCGACAACATAACAGGACATTGGAGTAAACTCTCGAGCATCTCACACTTCTGTTTAATCAGTTTTCTGTTTGATGTTTATTCAGCTGTGTGAAAACTGTAACTTTAATCTCAGCCAAACCGATTTACTGAGGAACAAATAAAACACTGAAAAAAGCCAAATAAAAGCACTTTTAAGTTATCT
>NW_024585330.1:0-8987 GCF_018398535.1 Haplochromis burtoni
ACCAAAGTGTCAAACCGAACCGAACCGTGAATTTTGTGTATCGTTGCACCCCTAATATATGTATATATAGATTTTTTTTCTCCCTTTATGGGTGGAGATGCAGATCTCTAAAACTGCAGGATGTAGCGTGCATACCGCCTAGAAAAAGTTTTTTTTTTTAATCTCTATTACCCTAACTATAAAAATGTCACTCATACCTGTACATCGTGACACTAATAAAAAGGACAACACTACCAAATTACTGTCTCTCAAACCTAATCTTCATTTGGATCATCCCAATTTATCTGCCATGAAGATAAAACTTAAATGTCACGCACACTGTGTCCAGGAGCCACAACAAAACTTAATAAAAACAGCAGAATAAACGTAATCGTCTTCCTATGACTTCTCTTACAGTATGCCTGAATTAACCTTGATTTTGATCCTGCCGTAACAAATTTTCCCAGAAAATCTGGCTTACAACTGACACGACCGTGCCTGTCAAATAGATTTGTTTTTTGTAGCATCTACACCTATGGCCTAATTGCCTAAACAGTAGAAGCAGAAAATCATGTCTTGTCATGTCAACAACAGCCCATTTCTAAAAACCATAAACCATTCTAATTTCACAAGCAATTTAAATTCACTTGTGACATACAGCAATTTCTCTTTCACATTAAAAGTATAAACAAAATGGCTGGGCCAGACCAGTTTAAATTGCAATCAGATAGTATGATACTCCATGGGCAAAAAAACACTAACTGAACCAGAGTCATAAAGCCGTTATCTAAATGATTTTTGATTTTAAAGACAAAAAATGAATCCTAATTAAATGAGTAATATTCATAAGGTTTTCCTGTTAATGGAGTCAATCGAATGTGGTATACAAGATAACATCACAGAGAAAAAAGATTACCTAAAATTTTGTTTTAGGTAAAAATATATAAAAATATTCTTTCATGGTTGAGAAATGTGTTGTATTCTTTGCCTGGATTGACTCACACAACAGTCACTGGTATGTTTTTTGTTTTTTGTTTTGGCTTCTGATTTGTAAAACATACACACGCACAACACAGTTGCTGAATCACACTAAAGTTTCTATCTTTAACGCTCTGTTTAAGCAGTTGTTCCACAAAGTTTGAAGAGGCTGTGAGTCAGGTCATCATCAGAACGCTCACTGCAGTCTGCCGATTGGTGTGACAAATTCCCATCTGGATGAGTTCATTAGTAATGTTTCTGAGCTGTGATTGCAAAAACTGAGCTTGTCAGATGCAGTTTGGTTTTGTGAGGCTTAAAAAAAAGAAAAAGAAGCAAGTAGTCACGTCTCCCGCTTTTGCCTTTTTTCTAACCATCCTTGACACTGAAGCTCTACCTGCTCACTCACTGTTAAGTTTTTCTTTTATCTGTTAAATTGGAGAAATGTATAAATAAAGTGTGATGAATGTTGTCTCCTACCAATGATAGCATCTTTGTCTCGATTTTCCAGCTCTGCAATGGGCACAAAGTCACAGTGCACTGTGGGGATGCTCTGATTGTCATCACATGGCACGATGGATGAGTGAGCGTGGAGGGTCATCTCGTAGTCATTCTTCAGCGTGGTGTACTGTTTGTTGGCCGGCTTGAGTGTAGCCTTGGAGATGTAGTACACCTACCGAGAACATTAGATCAAAGTTGTTGACATCATAAAAATTTGACTTGAAAATCTGCAGTTTCCTGTACATTTAATGCGATTGATTGAGTGGGTCACCAATTTATTGATCGTGTAAAAGGAAATAATTATTAAAAGGCTGCTTGTGTTCAACCAAAACCTAATAAGAGTTGAAAACCTTCAGGTCCAACTAAAATGTGGTGCCATATCAGCCCCATCAGTCCTCTAATTCACCAGAAAATGAGAAGCAGCTGAGAGCGAGGCTGCTAAACAGCATAATTTAAACTCAATCTGCGAGGCTCACTTCTTCATTTACTCTCCCAAGTCTCCGATATCCCCCCTCTCTTTCCGCCTCCCAGTTTGTCTCTGTGACTCTCTTCTTTTTCCTTCATTCTTCCCCCTCTGATTTACCCCACACAGAGATGGGAGCATGAAACCAATGTGATAAGCATTCTGGCTGCTCAGAGCCAGTCACACCCACTCACTGCTCTGTCAATACCCAGATCACGAAGAGACGATGGATTCGTTCCTTTATCTTTGGAGGGCAGAGGACACAAATTGGATATGAGCCTGTGTTGGGAGTCACTGCCAGTGGCTGATACCTGAGCCAATGTGAATACCAAAATGATAGCGAGGGTTAATTGAGTTATTAAGCTCTGTGGGCGGGACTAAAATACGCAAGCGCTTTACCATGTGTTCTACCTGTCAGGTAATCGGACAGGTAGATAAGACAGGAACAGGTGGCTGAGATGATTTCGACTGGTGTTTACTTAATCTTTCTAGAAAAAAATTATTGTCAGTGATTATAGAAAAAAGGAATCTATGTGCAGTAGATTTATTTTTACTTGATTAAAAATGTACTCAGTTCTTTGAGGTTTCTTCTAAAACACAAAAAACTAAATTATATTTATATTACTTGCCAAAATGATTTGTATTCTTGAGACAGAATGAATGTCTTCAATTATTTTTTTTTACCCACAAAACATTTACAGGGCTGACATTTTTCTTTTTCGAAAGCGCAAAAATGTTTCCTTCTGTATTAAGTAGTGGGTTAAACAAAATTTTGTTGCAGATAAAATTCTTGGTGACTCCTATGTTCTGTAACATACACTGAACGTCATAAATCAAACACACGCAAACGGAGGAGGTAACATCACATTTGCAGGGTGGTGATACAATGAATATAATATATACATGGAAATCAAAAGAATTAGGATTTATAATATGCTACGCTCATTATAGAAAGATTTATCATTACAATGCAGCTGACACGTTTAACAGGACAAGGAAATTATTCACAGGTGGAGATAAACATCAAAATATCCAAAAACTGGTACACAGATTCCTATAAGTGCTTTTTTGATGAAGCCCATTGGTTATTTGAAAACTCAAGATGGTAGACAATTTCATGTTAGCTGTCAAAAAAGGCAAGAAAACATAATAGTTTTCCAAAGTAAACTAGAAATCCAAGAATGTGTCACGGTTCGGGGTCATGTTGACCCAGCTTTCTGTTTCTCATGTTTTGGTGTTTTTCTAAATTATGATTTATGATTTGATTAATCAGTGATACTGTTTTGATTATGATTATTATTTAGTAGGTTTTGGTCAGTGTCAAGTCTGTCTCTCTCTGTCTAGTCCGTGTCTTAGTAAAGTGGGTTTTGCTTCCTGTTTTACTTTGAAGGTTCTTGTTCCTGTCTGATGTCAGTGTTCCAGCTTTGCTCTCCCTGTCTCATTAGGCCTTATTCCTCCCAGCTGTGTTCCCCTTCTGTCTCTAACTCCTTGATGACTCCCTCAGTGTATTTAAGCCCAGTGTGTCTTTGTGTCAGTGTTGCGTCGTTAACGGCTTCTACTCTCATGTTAACTGTGTGTTCTGTCTGCTCGCCTGCCTGCCTAGTTCGGTTTTTGTATTCCCAGTTTAGTGAGGTTCCTGTTCTGTTGCTATCAGCAATAAAGCAGATTTTTTTTGAGTTTATGTCTGCCTTCGAGTCCTGCATTTTGGGTCCTTTCTCTCCGTCTGCCTGCACACGGCCATGACAGAATGATCTTGATGTCAAATCATACACGACTGAACACATAAAAGTCAACTATAGAAGGCTGAAATTACTCAGAATTGGTTTTTTTTGTTTTTTTGTTTTTTTTTTTAATTTGCAAATATGGGTGTAGTAATAAACATCTCCTGCATGGACCTTTACACTCCTCACTGGTTACTCAATTCTCACCTACTACTAGGGCTGTTCGATATAACGATATATATCGGATGACGATATAAAAAACGTCTGCCGTTTCATTTTACGCTATCATTTGTTTCGTGGTGTCGCAAAATAAACTGTTTACGGCAATATTTTTTTCATCGTTTTGATGGTCACTGTAGTGGCTATATTCTTAAAGTTCTCTCTTTCTCTTATATTTAATATAAACACACTACGGACGGAGAAGCGCCTGTTTTTATGGGTTGTGGTTAGCAAAAACGACGGTAACAGCATTGCATGTCCGCTTGTTTATGTTCCACATAAACCTTTCACAATAAAGCTCAAGATCCTGTTGAGACTTTTCAAAATAAACGGAATCACGTGAAAGAGCAGATTATTTACGGATGAGAAGTAAAAAAGATCCGCCATGTGCTAAAAAATAAACCTTAGAGTCAAACGTTAGAACAGGCTTTTCCCTGCAGCACGCCGTGTAATAAATACTCACAAAGAAAACGGCGGCCGTTACAACTTATGTCTAAAAATGTATAGTTTCATGCATCAGTTAAAACACTCGACTCCAGCTACATGACCCGCAGCTGGACAAACTTCCCACAAGTCGAGCTGCCCGAGATTCACAGAATTTACAGAAAATGTTACATTTTTGTGATTTATATCATTATCAGGACGATAGAGGTTTTATATCGGGATATGAGATTTTGCTCATATCGCACAGCCCTACCTACTACCACCAAAAATCATGTTGTTTATAGTGCCTCGGGATTGAATAAGATAGAGAATGGATTGGTATATCCTTACCCATCCATTCTGGATTGCATGTGAGTGTTAAAAATGTGTCTGTAGGTGCATATTTAAAAGTGCTTGGGTGCTAGGTAAGTGTAATCTACAGTCATTCCCCATGAACTAAACTAGGAGACATTAGAAGATGAACTAACATTAAATCTTGACAGTGTATTTTAACTACTTACATTAGTTAACCAAACAAACAAACAGCTAGCCATCACAGTGTTACATTAGTTGCCTCACATTAAGGTTTTAGGTTTGAATCTATCCAAAGAGCTGTAGTTCACTGAAAGTAGCTTTTGGTGTGATGGTAAAAGGTTATCTCTGTGTTAGCATGTTACAAAATAAATGATTAAGAAAATTGACGACAGGGTGTGTGAGCATGAGAGCTGAGCAAAGGGTAAAGAAGCCTTCATGCATTGAACACATGGAATTCATTGAATCAAAAATTAAGAATAAATCAAGAATAAATTGGCACCGGATGACTGTTAAATGTCTGAACCTAGTCGTAAGCATGCTATCAAAGAGGTAAAAGGGTAATCCCTCTGCTTGCACAGCACAGTGCAATTTTTATTGGCCCACTGGAGCTTCACTGTCAATGTCTCATTGCAATTATTTTGTTTAACATTTGACAAAAAAAGGCCTGAAGAACATTCCAACTTCCCCTTTAGTGTGTTTGTTGGGCAGCTTAGATAATGTCACTACAGATAAGAATATAGCCCATATGGTTTTCACTGCCCTATGCATAGCCAGATCCCATAATGGTATTTGATTCACCTTTTATTGTTTATTTTATTTTTTTTATTTTCACTTGCTAGATACGGGACAGACTTGAATGAGGAAAAGAAAAGGGAGAAAGGAAGAGGGGGAAAAACAGCGGAGAAGAGGGACGGGGATAAAGGGCAAAAAAACAAAAACCAACTAAATAAGCAGACAAAAAAAATACATATATCAATCACCTGGATCACCTGTTGAGAAAGAAAAAAGAAAACAAGCAGAAGAAAAAGAGAGCAATACAATAAACAACATCACGATGATATGTGAATATAACAGTAAATACTAAATATTAAACATTATTGTGCAGCACGTAAGATCGACAGCGCACAGTGTGCTTTGAGGTAGGAGCCAAAAAGGGTGTAGTTTGTGTGTGAGCACCCGTGTGTACACCTGTGAGCATGGACGCGCTTGTTTTTAAAAGGTTCCTTCATGTAATGATCTGCTAGAGGGTGTGGGGAGCCACAGCCCCGTCCTCCAGGGCATGAAGCAGGTATGGAGGAGATCAAAACTCCAGACATCCAGAGGCCCCCAGAACACAAGAGACCAAGGAAGACCAACAGAGGGGCAGCCGCGCCACTGTCCCAGAAAGAGCTGAGGAGAGTCCCAGATGAGGGCTCACTCAGCAGCCGCGGAGCAGAAGCCAGGGGGGGTTGCAGTGACGCGCCCGTGAGCTCCGCCGGCAGCCAGCTGTGCCAGAGTGACCGAGCCCCAGGCCGAGAGGCCGAGGGCACCCCACCCCCGAAGTGGCCCGAGCGAGCCCCAGGCTCCAGGCCCCGATAAGCAGCCACCAAGGAGTGAGCCGGTGTGTACCTGGCCCATCCCCGGACACAAAGAACCACCAACGCACCGATGTCTGAGGGCGTCTGCCACTGGCAGGGGAAGTGGTGGTGGGGGGAGATAGGCCTCCAAACCTTGGAGGGCCTGAGATGTCCCCAGAGAGGTGGCGTCTGATACCCAACCTGACATATAGACACAGACATACAGGCACACACAGATACAAACATCCATTCCCACCCTCATGCTCTCATATGCACTTACTCCACACTCAACCAACGTGGAGACAGACATAAAGAGACGCTGTACACACGATCACACTCCCCAAGCGTACTCTAAGAACCGGGTCTAGGTACCCTTGCCCCTGGAGGGGGGAACTGCACCCAGACCCAGGTGGTGTTACCCTTTTCCCTGCGGTGGGGAGAGCAGACCGCCCCGACTCCGCAGCAGCAGGGAGGCCCCACATTCCAGACCCCAGTCGGACGGCCAACTCCTCCTCCTGGCCCCCCGCTCCAGCAGGTCGCAGAGAACGGGGGTGTGAGAAGACTCCAAAACCTCCCTCCGCCCGCTCATATGTAGTGTTGATGCATGTGTGTTCTAAGGTGCATTTAACCCTTTAAAACCGGTCAGAGCAGGCACGCTCCGTTTTGCGTAACTATTTTTAAATCCCGGTAGCACTGCAACCACGTGAGCTAGCGCAATAATTTTTTTTGCATATGAAACCGGAGGAGTTGTACTTACATCTTATGCCATCAGCTTGTCCTAGGTCACAGTTTCCTTCCACATATAGCTTTGCAAAAACTGCATAAAAAGCGCTTGCAGCAACAAAAACATAATATTCCAGAAACTCGCTTTGCCGATCCGATCAGCTGTTCATAACACTTCCTACTCCATCAGCTTGAACTATCGCATGTCCGCCATGACCTGCCCGAAACCGGAAGTGACGTCATTTTGCGGAAATGTAGTTTTTTACCATCAGGGCCTCATGAGCCTATACTGGTGTTTTTAAAAGTTATGTTTGACTTTATGACTTTCTGTGTCGTTTCTGGGATGCTTAGGACTCATATTGCACTGCTGGAAATAGTTTATTTTGATGCATATGCTGCTTTTTTGCAAATTTGCACTATAATATTTATTTTCGTTTTTCCTGCAGTGTATAAAAATTGGTGTATTTCAAAAATAAAACTATGAAGACACTCAAAATAAATTTCCTGTGGTGGGAAACTATTTTGTGCAACTTTTTTGTATTTACAGTTTTGAGGGATAAGCCTCTTAAATTTCTCTAACTAGAAATATATGTTAAAAAAACAAAAACGATTTTCAATTTTTTTGTAGTTTATTGCACTTTTTTGCAATTTATGTAATTACTATGCACTTAATGCAGACATATTATTAAAATCTGGGCTATAATGGTTGTATTGATGTATAGCAACTTGAAATGCTCCCAAAAATGGCTCCACAGCATGTAAAAATATAATATAAGCTCTGGTGGACTTGGTTCTATGGTAGGTCTTAAAGGGTTAAAACCCAGGAGGGCATGGAGCTACCTGCCACAGAGCAGCAGGTAAGCGCATAGCCCCTCCTGATAGCCCTCGATGTCTACGTGTATTTAAAATTGAGAGGTGGGCAACGACGCCTGGGGTGAGGTGTACACCCTGATGGTCTTTTGGAGTCCGTGTAGCATGCCCACCCCCAAGATCCTATATGTATGTGTGATGAGAGTGTGAGTAATGTGAATGTCTAAGTTGTGAGATAAAACTGAGGCACAAGAAGCCAGAAGGGGACAGAGGGGGGGATGCCTCCCCTGCACCCTGGTGATGCCCCAAGGCCCTGCATGTGTGGGTGATTGTGGTGGAGCGGGAAGAGGGAGGCAGCTGGAGATGGGGAGGGAAGGAAGGGAGGGGCAAGTGACCCCTCCCTGGGGCCAGCTCCCCCGCTGACCCCAGTAGGCACCCCCATACTCCGCAACCCGCCAGGGAAAGGGGGCCCAGGCCCATCCGGACCGGGGCCCAGTACAGCAGCGCCGCCCGGCCCCACAGAGCCCGGGACAGCCCACCCAACCCCACCACAGAGAAAACTGCACCCACCCCATCATCCACTCATCTTCCAGACTACACAAGACAATAGACGCCCAGGCTGAGATCTTCCTCCACCTCTCCTGTATCTCCCCTCCTGCAGAGTGAGTTCCTGAAGAGAGGAGAGCTCCTGCAAGGTGTAACAACCTCCCCCACCAGTTGAAGAGCCCCCCAGGTGGCTCGATGGCGGCACCCTGCGCCAGGGCTGGGCCCCCATGCACCCACCCGCCCACAACCCCGGCAACACACCAACCAGGACCCAAGCCCCCGAGGCCCGGCCAGGGCCCCAGCCCAGAGACGGAGCGCCCCCAGAACCTCACGCCCATCCCGGACCCACCCAGGGGCAGCCAGGCTACCAGGTCAGTAACCCACGTCCGTCAGCACAGACCCTCCCCTAGCCCCGCTGCACGCAGCCACGAGGAAACCGTCACCTAAGAGCCAACAGAGCCCTTAATAGGCCATGACCGCTACCCCGGGTTGAGCCCCAAGGAAGATGCTCCTGGGGAACCCCCCGACGCCCTAAGCCTGTCCCTACCCCCACACCAATCACAACAGCGAAGGTGGGACCAAACTATGACCCCCCACCCCCACTAGGTGATGGAGCTAATCAAAGGAGCCCAGAGCAATTGATCTGATGTGGTGGCAGAGGCTGTATCGAGACTAATGTAATCTAATAGATAATTTCTATATTGGTTAGAATTAAGATTATTTTTATTTTTCCAGTTCATGAGGACTGTTTTCTTT
>NW_024585331.1:0-8981 GCF_018398535.1 Haplochromis burtoni
GATCATGGTATGACAGTGTGAACGGCACAAATCCGATATTTTCAAATCCGATCTGGGTCACTTTCGTATGTGGTACTGAATCCGATACATATCCAATGTTTCAGAAAGCGACTGCTGTGTGAACGGTCAAGTCGCATTAAATCCGTCTTTTACGTCACTGACACAAGACAGACGCCAATTATCAGCGCCAGAGAAGCGCCCGAGAAGACATCGCGAATGCTTCCTGGCCATCCGGTGAAACTGCTGGGAAGACAACGTTGGAGAAACGTTAACATTTTATTTGTACTGCATAACCTGCAGATTCTGACAGAAATCTGCAACTATCCTTTGAAGCACCGCTCCTCTAAAACAGCAATAAGGATCATTATTAGGTTATCTACATTATTATGTAAATAACAAAATAACTTAAAGCAAAAAATGGGAAACATGAAGTCCAAAGTCTTTATATTAAGGGCCATCAGTCAAACAATATAGTTTGGTCTGGGTCTAAACAGAGCACGTTGTGTGTGACGTCTTCTTTTGCGCATGCGGGCCGCTTTGAGCGTTCACACTAGAGCACGTTTGCTGTCGCATTTTATTTGTAGTGTGAACGAGCAGACAAAAAAATCGGATTTGATCAAAAAATCGGAATTGCGCATTAAGACCTGCAGTGTGAACGTAGCCTATGTCAGCCTTTCATTGTAATTTTTTCTTACAGTATTGCAGGAGGGAGAGATTCAGAGTATGAACTACGAGTACGTAGTTATAGACTGATTAGGCTAAACTTTCCTTTTCAACAAAGCAGATAGACTGGATCAGGTGACCTTGTATCTTCCCTCAGCTACGCTGAAACAGGCCTAGGCTTCTGGGGGCTTCTGGGGGCTGATGCACTGACTGTTTCTTGTTCACAGGAGGCTGTAGCTGTAGCTCAGGTCAGAATCAGAATCAGAAGGTCAGTGGTTCGATCCCAGGCTGCCTCCTGGCTGCATGCCAAATATCCTTGGGCAAGATACTAACCCCATGTTTGCCTACTGGTGTTGGTCAGAGGGCCCGGTGGCGCCAGTGTCCGGCAGCCTCGCCTCTGTCAGTGCGCCCCAGGGCAGCTGTGGCTACAATGTAGCTGGCTATCGCAAGTGTGTGAATGAATGGGTGAATCACTGAATGTAGTGTAAAGCGCTTTGGGGTCCTATGGACTAGAAAAGCGCTATACAAATGCAGGCCATTTACCTAAAAAGGAGATCGTAGTTTTTGATAGAGATCCACTTCAGTACCAGACTTTTATCAAGTCATTTGAACACAACATTGAAAGCAGAAATAAAAACCCTGGAAACTGTCTTTATTATTTGGAACAATACACAAAAGGACAACCAAGAGAACTTGTGAGGAGTTGCCTACACATGACTTCAGAAGCAGGATTTAGAAAAGACAAAGTCTTTATTACAGTAGCATTTTGGTGATGAACATAAACTTGCCAGGGCATACATAAGCAAAGCTCATTCTTGGTCTTCAGTAAAAGCAGAGGACACGAAAGCTCTTCAAGCTTACACAGTATTTCTTAGAGGTGGTTGTAATGCTATGGAAGATCTCAGTTATATGCAGGAGCTTGACACGTCTTCCAAAATGTTAGCTGTAACAAAGAAGCTACCCTACTTCCGGCTAATGGCAGCTTGGTGTGAGTAGTGTTTTGGTGAGCTCCTGCAGGGTCGACCTTTTTTTTAAAAATAATTATTGGGTACTTTTTTTTTTCTCTTACTCAACCCCAAGCGATAGCTAACTCATTTTAAAATAGTATATTTTCTCATTTTGGTCACTAAAATGCCACCACTAAAGGAGGAAACTCCGAAACTCAAAGCGGAGCTGCTTTCGGCTCTCTGCAAGGACTTTGCTGCTCCATTTAAAACGGGGTTTCAAGCTATCCTTGGTGAAAGCCTTTCCTCCATTAAGTGCGTCCACGACTGCTATTTCACGGTTGCTTAAGGAGGCCTTTGACCTCGCTGAGGAGCCGCTGCTAGACCGTGCTCACCGTACTCTGGCCCCCAAGCCTAAAACAGGTGAGCGGCCCTGTCCCATTGTAGCTAGGCTACACTACTACACTGACTGTGTTAAAATCCGGTTGAGGGCAAGGGAACTTCAGCAGATTGAGGCATTTTGTTTTTGTTTCTTTGTTTTTGTTTTGTTTCCCTTTGGGAGGGGGGTGTCTACTTACTTCTGCTATAAATGACTGATCACATGTCCCGAGATATCCAAACCTCATCAAGTTCTTCCTCCGTTAGATTTTTAAGTTGGAACATCAAAGGCCTTAACAACCCGGTGAAGCATTCCAAAATAGTTTCACACTTGAAGCATTTAAATCCAGATATATAATTTTTACAAGAAACATATCTGCAGGATACACATCATTGCAAGCTCAGCTCAGGTATTCATGGTTTGGGAGACCTTTCATTCAACCTTTAACTCTAAAGTCAGGGGAGTAGCTATTTTAATTAGTAAGAAGGTTCATTTTACAGTTTCCAAAACAATTAAGGACAAAAATGGTAGATTTCGTATAATTGCTGGTAGACTATTTCATACTCCTGTTTTGTTGGTCAATATTTATACACCAAATTTTGATAACCCTGATTTTACAAACAATCTATTTAGCACTCTTCCTTTTCTTGAAACCCATTTTTTAATTCTCGCTGGGGACTTAAACTGTGTAATGAACCTGACACTAGACCGCTCCTCACCTAGTGTCTTTACTCAGTCCTCTATGTCCAAATCAATCTCTGAATCAGTCTCAGAATGGGTTTGTAGATTCTTGGAGGACGCATAATCCACAAACAAAAAAGTGTGTGGACTTGTTCTCTCAGGTACACCAATCTTATTCCCGGATAGATTATTTTTTTGTTGATGGTTCTCTGATGCATGAAGTCACATCTTCTGAATACCACCCAATCGTTATATCAGACAATGCTCCGCTAAGCCTGGATATAAAGTTCATTGGTAGGCCTCGCTCCTGCCCTTCTTGGAGGTTCAAGACTCTCCTACTATCTGATGATTCATTTAACCAGTTAATTCTATCAGCAATCGGTGGCTTTCTTGTATTTAATAAAAGTGATTCAGTCTCCTTCTCATTATTATGGTAAACACCAGGCTGGCAATCTGGTTTCTGACCCTGTATGTATTAGTGGGATTTTTAAGAGATTTTACTGCAATCGCTACAGCTCTGAATCACAGTCAGTTTCAGATGAGATGCTTGCCTTCCTCCGGAATTCAGACCTTTCCACAGTAACTAAATCAGTGTCTGATAAGCTTGATACTCCTATTAAAAAAGAGGAAATTTTTGCCTCAATCAAATGTATGCAGAACAGTAAGGCCCCAGGCTTCTTTCAACAATTTTAAGACAAGTTAGCCCCTCCCCTTCTTGATGCATATAATGAATCACTGAGAAATGGCCGGCTGCCCCTCACTTTAACGCAGGCATTTATTTCAGTTTTACTGAAGAAAGGCAAAACCCTACGGCCTGTGAGTCCTACAGGCCCCCGTCTCTCCTAAATGTAGATTTTAATATTTTGGCAAAACTACTTGCAATTCGGCTTGAGGCCGTTCTTCCACAGATTATTTCACAGGAACAGAATGGATTAATCAAAGGCCGTCAGTTGTTCTTTAACACTCGTACAGTGCTTAGCACAATTTTTTATGCTCATTGTCCCATGTCTCCTGAGGTGTTGATTTTTCTAGATGTAGAGAAGGTGCTGCTAAAACTTGGGCTCTGCATAGTAAAGTCTTCACTGACTCAAAAGCAGTTTGGCACACTGGAGTCCATATGAAGGGTTTGGTCGGACTGACCAGGTTAGTCAAGGGAGCAACTACGGAGGCAAAATTTTTACAGAAACCTCGGTTCACGAGGGGATGAGGAGAACACAGAACACAAAGGACGGGAACACGGTACCAGAACAAACACCACAATAACAGCATGGACAAAGGGGGGATCCAAATACCAAACCAAACAATCCAATGAACATAAGGAACGAAATACAAAACAACAGGAAAACTAAGAACACTGGGTCAAAATGACCCAGGACCATGACAAGAACAGAACATACCAAGGTCATAACTTAGGCTCACTGAGAGAGAGAAAGAATGTGGATGTTTAGGTTTTATGACTAGGTGGAGGGGGGCTGAAGCTATAAGAATGTGAGGAATGCTCAGACGCTTCGAGATCAGGCGGACACCCTCCTGCACTCATCTCCCCTCTGGATGGTTTATGCTCATAAAGTGTTGAATTGTATGGAATAAAAGATTGAGCATTTATACACCGAGTATTGTCCTTCCTTCAGCCCAAAGATCAAAAGAATTGGGAGGAATTAACACTGGCAGCAAACAAAAACAGAAAGCAAACCGTGAAACCACAAACTGGGACACATAGGCAGGATCTGAGGGTACAACATGACAGAGAGCACAGGAAAACACAGAGCTTATATACACAGGGCGGTAATCAGGGAATGGGCAACAGGAGGGAGACACAGCTGGGAGAAATTAGACTAACGAGACAGGGGGAGCGAAGCTGAACACACTGACATAAGACACAATCCTTCAAAATAAAACAGGAAACAATACACAAATCACAAAGACACAGACTTGACACTGAGAGGCAGACAGAAAGAATATAACACATGGAAGTCAAACTATACTAAACATAAGACACAACCGAAGAACTAATCCCTCACCCAGAATGAGACATATATATTTATAATAATAATCAAAACACTAGAGAATAAGAAAATAATCCATAATGCAAAAATAAACCAAAACATGAGAACTCAAAATGCTGGGTCAGTTCTGACCCAGAACCGTGACATGATGACATTAGAGCTTGGGAAGATGATTGAGGTTTCAGCATTTCAGATATGTACTGGGGAGCTTCCCAGATAGCAAGGAGACATTGAAACAATGTTTAGTCAATATCAGGTGATTCTATTTAATCAACGCTGAAATCTGACATTGATCTAACGTCACTCTTGCACCCATTTTTTAATATTGAAACAACGTCAGGTTTTGATATTGAATCAATGTTGAACACTGACGTGGATTCGACGCCAAATTTTCAAACACTGTTAATGTTGAAACTGTTGGGTTTATATTTTATTATTGTCATTTGTATTTAGAAATATATAATAATTTATGCTTAGAAGTATATAATTGTTTGTAGATTGAAAGAATGTCTCACCCTAGGAGGTCTGTAAAAATCCTGTGTAGCGTGAAGAGGGGAGTACGTTCACTCCTCTTCAGTGTTCTGGCATAGATCACACACCTCTTAGGGTCATGAGAGAGGTTGTATCTTCTCTTGCTGATATATGGTATAGCAAACACACGTATATCTGTTTGAGTGTAAGAGCCTGTTGCTTAAGTGAACTGCTGGACTCCCTGGTGCCGGTAGGTGTGGGGAGTCTTCACAGGGTCACATCTTGACCCCCCCCCCCCATGTATGCCTATGTAGGACGTCGTATGATAATGAACTTATGCATATTCATGTAACCTCAATAAAGAACAGTGTTACAAAGGAGCAGACGAGAGCAACTGGGGTTCGACGCTCGTCACAGTTCTCTCCCTCGTGCACGAGATCAAACAAAGAGCCCTGCTTGGTGTCCAATGCTTTTTGCTGTTGCAGTAGAATTGTCTCGTTCCAGCGGTGGGTCTGTGCCAGACAGACCCATCAGAAACAATGTCCGATTCTGATATTGAATCACTGTTGAACTCTGATGTTGATCTTTCATCACTTTTGCACCCTTGGTTAATATTGAAACAACAATAAGGTCATTATTAAAAATCAGTACATAACAGGTATTTATATCAATACTAAACCACTGCAAATTACCAGCAATACTTAAACCTGCAAAAAAGACAATTGCGTATGATCCACAAATAGGAAACCCATTATATGCTGGACATTGTCTTACAATTTGTCATATCCATAATAATATCCCTATAATATGAAGCATCTGGCATTATGCGATTAAAAAAATGACAGACATCTCTGTATCAATAACAAAGTAATTTATTATATTAAAAAAAAGTTTCTTTGTTGTTGTTTTTTTTGTTTCCAGCCTGTCCCTGTCATGGTCCTGGGCCATGTTGGCCCAGTATTCTTAGTTTCTTGTATTTTTGTATTTCATTCCTTATTTAGGCCATGTTTCCTGAGTTGTCCTGTTGTGTTGTTCCCTAAGTGTTTTCCCTTCGTGACTCTTACCCCCTGTGTGCCCCTCTGTGTATTTATGAGCCCTCGTCTCTCTTTGTGTTTATTCCATGTTTCCCCTGCCCGTTATGGCTATGTTCTTCCTGTGCTCTCTCTCTCCCCTCCTGTCTGAACCCCCGTGTACTTCCTATTTTACTTTGTGATTCCCGCACCTGTATACGTCATGTTATGTTCACCCCGCCCTGTCTCGTTATGATTATCAGTGTCACCTGTGTTCCCCATGTGCTTCCACTTCCCTCGTTAACCCTCTGTGTATTTATGTCTGCGTCTCCCTCAGTTCTGTGTCGCGTTCTCCCTCATGCTGTGTGTGTTTCTCCCTGTGTTTCTTGGCGAGCTTTGTATTTAGTTTTCCCAGTTTAGTTTTGTATTTCCTGCTATCTGCCTCTCCAGCATTAAAGCTGTGATTTTGAGTTCATCCCCTGAGTCTGTGAGTTTTGCATTTTGGGTCCTCATCCTGCCTGCCACACAGTGATCCATGACAGAAGAACACGACCTCGACATGGACCCAGCAACTCACAACCCCTCCGCTGAGCTCCGGGAGGATTTGATCTATACAGTGGAGTACCACTGTCAGGAGTGGGAGGCGCTGCCAGGAGACGAACACCGGGAGGTCGTAGCCGTCCGTCTACAGCGGATGGTGTCCGGACTCCCGTGGCTGTTCGGCGCGCTGCGCCCCCACATCCGGGACTTTCTCGTCTTCACCGTAGGCATCCGCCCGGGGCAGCTGTTCCAGCATGAAGAGCCGGAAATAGTCAGAGTCGGAACATTGAGGCTCACCACCGACACACCGTTGGCTCACGCTTCATCGGCTTCCGCATCTTTGCCAACGCCTGACTGCACGGAGATGCCCAAGGCTGTTGACTTCGGTGAGGAGGAGCGGCAGCAGGTGTTGCGGGCGTATCGGGAGGATGAGCTCCGCTGGAAGCCCTGGCTTATCTCCGAGGAGGAGCTCCCGCCAGCCGCCCCGCCTCGGACCGGCCGCCCACCCTCGCAGCCTCGATCGGACTACTCTTCTCCCGCTTCTTATCTGGCACGGATGTGGTCGGAAGACGAGGAGCCGGTCGCCACAGAAATCCAAGTTTCGCCCACGACCACTTCAAAAAGGAAGCGGCGTTCACGTCGCCGACGCTCATCGCTACGGCATGTCTCGCCCTCCACTGAGCAACACGAGGATGCTGTGGAGGTAATGGATTTCGACCTCAAGGAGCGGCAGAGCGCGGCATGCGCTCAACTGGAGGAAGAGCGCCAGTGGAAGCCGTGGCTTGCTCCTAACTATGAAGAGGTCTTCCGGGGAACTCGCCTGGCTCTCGGGGGTACCCCACCTACCGCCCCATCAGCACCCAGTTCCCCAACCTCTGCGACGCCGCCCAGCGCGCATGAGGCCCCCCTGTCTGGTTCATCGGAAACGACGATCAAGAAGAAACGGCGTTCGCGTCCCCGTCGCGCTGCGCAACGATCGGAGGTGAGTGAATGCAACCTTTCATCACCAGCCTCCATTGAAACCTTAGAAGATGAACTAGACTCAGAATTGCAGAGCCAAGGGTCAAAGTTAAAAGAGACACATAGTGTGGAGATGGCTGACTCTCGTACTGTGAATGGTGTGGTCGGTTCGTCTGGCTTCTATGAACAAGGAGTAAGACCCACATGGACTGTGAATGCCAGCACTGGAGAGTTCCAGCCTGTGTTCTGGTCACTGCCACCCGAACAGGTGTTTGACTGTCCAACCTCTAAGCTGACCAGGGAATCCCCTGTTTCGTGTGTTTCTGTTTGTGAAAATAAAGACACTGTTTCAGAATTAGCCGGTGCTAACTTTAGGCTGAGTAATGCTCTGCTAACCAAGGCACAGCCAAGAGAATTTGTTTCCAGGATGGTCATGGACAAACCTAGTGATCTTGTAGGGACCTCTGACACTACACTGAGATTGAAAGAGATTTCCACAGGCCATAATGTTGATTATGTGGGGAGTGGGGTGGAAGTGTTTTCTTCTGTGTCATTTCATGTGCCTGGGGTTCCATGAAAGACTGAGTTACCTGTGGCTAACGCCTCCCTTCCTGAGCCCGCTCTGCTCACCAACGAGCTACTTGAAGTAGGCCCCTGTGCTTCCATAGCACATAAGGATTCTTTAAAGGAGGGTCATGACGTGAAGTATAAGAGTACTGAGTGTGAGATAATGTGTGATCGTGTTTTGCATGCTGCTCCTATTCTCAATGAACTTAAAACTGAGAATGCTAATCATGAACTCACGTTGGAACTTAAAGATGACAGCATGGATTCAAATCAAGGTAACATGAACTGTGAAATGTCACCCGTCTCAGCTAGGGATGCTAGCACAGCATTATCCGTACCCATTTCACCATACACACTACATGACACCCTTGAGTTACAGTCCACCTCAAGCGTGGTTCCTAGTCAATGTACCACTTATCGCTATCATGCTGGTCAGTTCTCATCGACCAGATTCATGCCTGAATATTTCATGTTTGCCCAGGAGCTTATCCATGAAGGCTTAAGTCGTGTTTTTGTGGGCAATATTGTAATCCTTGTTTCTCCTGTGGCTGACCCAGCTTATCTGGGCCATCCAGATCTGTCATTGATCGAGACTGAAGGAAGGAAGGTAGAAACAGGGCTGTCTGTTTTAGAGCCTATTATGACAGCCAACATGAGTCTTGAAGTGAATGAGCTGGTCCCTGCCTCAGGACATCTGACACCTGTTTGCTTCTGGACTGATAACTGTGAGATGTCAGGTGAAGCCGTCCAGCCTCATGTC
>NW_024585332.1:0-8980 GCF_018398535.1 Haplochromis burtoni
CGCGGCTGCTGAGTCCGACTCGTACTCTTATCTGGGCACTCAGCTGTGTTTCCCTCTCCTCCACGCTCTGTTTGCCGGACACACGTGTGCGCACGCTCGCACTCCTGGATTTGCTTGGTCTTTTCATCCGTTGGTTCTTCATGCTGTTTGTGTTTTTTCTAGGTTGGGTCGCTCTGGTTGGATGTCTGGGGGTGATTTTCTTGACTCTTCTCTCCACCACACTCTGCTTCACTTATGCTGTGGCTGATTGCTGCCTGGAAGTGGTCTGCTGCCCGGTGTGCTCTTGGTGTGCCTGTCCCCACACCCTCTGATTTGACAGAATTATTAGATTTCAGTTGGGCCTTTTTAGAGGAGGATTTTTAGTTCTCTTTTTTGTAAAAACATTACAAAAAAACAACGTTGCGGTCCATTACCTGCGTCTTCAACTGGTGCCGATGATACACACGGGTCGTATTTCTCTTGCCTGCCCGTGCGTCCTGCACCATCTCTTTTTCAAACGCCCGTACGCACAACACGTCACATCATTATATAGAGTTCATCATACCCATCTCAACCAGATGTCGCGCTAGCTATCTGTGGGTTTCATTGCTGAGGCCTACTACAGCTATGCATGACCTGACAATACTTGATTTAAATTATTTAAGGGTGATTTTTTTACTGTCATATAACCATTTCGTACCTTCATAATTATCCTGTGATGCTTTGTTTATGTTCTATATATGGCTTTGACTTGTTCTAGTTTTTTTTCTGTCTATGTTTTCACTCCTTTTTCTTTCTCGAGGTCTCAGGTTGATCCCCCATGTGTGATAATGTGCATATATGCATTTTTTTATCTGTGTGCTTTTTATTTACTCTGTCTTGGGTTGCTACTGTTGGTTTTTGTTGGCTCGTTAGTTGTGGCCCTCTGGTAGCCCTGATCATCACAGTTGCTATAGGCTCTCTCGGTCAGACGGCTGTTCTTCTGCGCATCTTTAGTTCTTGGTACGCAGCTGTTTCTTCCTCTATTTCACTCTTTCATTCATCGTTTTTTTCGCTTGCTCTGGCTCTATGTTAGGGTCCCGCACTCTACGTCATCTATGTTTCGCCTGTTATCTGCAGATCATAAGTTTGAAAATATCAAATGAACCCTGTCAATAAAGGTGAACTCAACATGGACCAAGCCAAGATCTGGTTATAAACGGCAAGGCTAGGCCGCTGTGCCTCAATTTAAGGTTAAAAGGTAAATTCCGTTCGCGGTGTCCGTATATCTTTCTTTCCGCTTTTAAGACTCACTAGTTATAATAGCAATTTCTGATGGCAAACATAAACCGAGCATATATTTAATTTTTACACAGCACTGCTCTTATTTTTTTTTTTTTTTTTCTTTTTTTTTTGCCTGTCCCGTTTGGCTCTTTTGCCATCAGAATTGTTGTCTAAAGGCAAAGAAAGATGCCCAACGGATTTACTTTACCAAATTGACCATCCCAGCCTTGCCATAATGGTCCATTTGATTCACCTTTTATTGTTTATTTTATTTTCACTTACTGAATACGGGACAGACTTGACTGGGGGAAAGAAGGGGAGAAAGAAAGAGGGAAAGAGAAACAGCTGAGAAGAGGGACGGGGGAGAAGGGCAAAAGACAAAAACCAACAGAATGGCAGAAAAAAAAAAAAATGCATATATCAATCACCTGGATCACCTGCTGAGAAAGAAAAAAGAAAACAAGCAGAAGAGAACAAGAGTAATAGAATAAACAACATCACAATGATATATGGGAATATGACAGTAAATACTAAATATTAAACATTATTGTGCAGCACATAAGATCAACAGAACACAGTGTGCTTTGAGGTAGGAGCCAAAAAGGGTGTAGTTTGTGGGTGTGATCACCCGTGTGTACACCTGTGAGCATGGACGCGCTTGTTTTTTGTTTTTTTTAAAAGGTTCCTTCATGTAATAATCTGCTAGAGGGTGTGGGGGGGCCACAGCCCCGTCCTCCAGGGCGTGAAGCAGGTGTGGAGGAGATCAAAACTCCAGACATCCAGAGGCCCCCAGAACACAAGAGACCAAGGAAGACCAACAGAGGGGCAGCTGCGCCACTGTCCCGGAAAGAGCTGAGGAGAGTCCCAGATGAGGGCTCACTCAGCAGCCGCGGAGCAGAAGCCAGGGGGAGTTGCAGTGACGAGCCCGTGAGCTCCGCCGGCAGCCAGCTGCGCCTGAGTGACCGAGCCCCAGGCCGAGAGGCCGGGGGCACCCCACCTCCGAAGTGGCCCGAGCGAGCCCCAGGCTCCAGGCCCCGATAAGCGGCCGCCAAGGAGTGAGCCGGTGTGTACCTGGACGCCCATCCCCGGACACAAAGAACCACCAACGCACCGATGTCTGAGGGGTCCGCCACTGGCAGGGGAAGTGGTGGTAGGGGGAGATAGGCCTCCAAACCTTGGAGGGCCTGAGATGTCCCCAGAGAGGTGGCGCCTGACACCCAACCTGACATATAGACACAGACATACAGGCACACACAGATACAAACATCCATTCCCACCCTCATGCTCTCATATGCACTTACTCCACACTCAACCAACGTGGAGACAGACATAAAGAGACGCTGTACACACGATCACACTCCCCAAGCGTACTCTACAAACCGGGTCTAGGTACCCTTGCCCCTGGAGGGGGGAACTGCACCCAGACCCAGGTGGTGTTACCCTTTTCCCTGCGGTGGGGGAGGCAGACCGCCCCGACTCCGCAGCAGCAGGGAGGCCCCACACTCCAGACCGCAGTCGGACGGCCAACTCCTCCTCCTAGCCCCCCCGCTCCAGCAGGTCGCAGAGAATGGGGGTGAGAGAAGACTCCAAACCTCCCTCCACCCGCTCATTGTAGTGTTGATGCATGTGTGTTCTAAGGTGCATTTAAAACCCAGGAGGGCATGGAGCTACCTGCCAGAGAGCAGCAGGTAAGCGCATGGTCCCTCCTGCTAGCCCTCAATGTCTACGTGTATTTAAAATTGAGAGGTGGGCAACGACGCCAGGGGTGGGGTGTACACCCTGATGGTACTTTGGATTCCGTGTATCGTGCCCACCCCCAAGATCCTATATGTATGTGTAATGAGAGTGTGAGTAATGTGAATGTCTAAGTTGTGGGATAAAATTGAGGCAGAGGCAGCCAGAAGGGGAGGGGGGGGTAGCCTCCTCTGCACCCTGGTGACATACCCCTACTCCAAGGTCCTGCATGTGTGGGTGGTTGTGGTGGAGCGGGAAGAGGGAGGCAGCTGGAGATGGGGAGGGAAGGAAGGGAGGGGCAAGTGACCCCTCCCTGGGGCCAGCTCCCCCGCTGACCCCAGTAGGCACCCCCATACTCCGCGACCCGCCAGGGAAAGGGGGCCCAGGCCCATCCAGAGCACAGCAGCGCCTCCCGGCCCCTCTTAATTCATCCTGACCAAACTGGTTTCATAAAAGGTAGGCACTCGTCAACAAATACACGTAGATTACTTAATTTGATAGACTACTCATACAGTAAAAACCTAGAAACTACAATATTCTCTTTAGACGCAGAAAAAGCATTTGACAGAGTTAACTGGAAATTTCTATTTGCAACTTTACACAAATTTGGTTTTGGATCCTCTTTCATAAACTGGTTAAAAATATTATATAATTCCCCAACAGCTTGTGTCAGAACAAATGACCAGACATCCTCCAGCTTCTGTCTCTTGAGGGGCACCAGGCAGGGATGCCCACTCTCCCCTTCACTGTTTGCAATTTTTATTGAACCACTAGCAGCAGCAATTAGACAGAATTCAGTAATTAAGGGCATAAAATGCAAGAACGTGGAACATAAAATCAGCCTTTATGCGGATGATGTGTTACTCTTTCTCCAAAATTCACAAACCAATATCTCTGGGGTGATTGAATTGATAAACTCTTTTGCAAGAATATCAGATTACTCAATTAACTGGTCAAAATCTACAGTCCTTCCGATTAATTGCTCCTTCCATAATTCCTCTTCTACACCACTGCAATCGGGAAATATAAAATATTTAGGTATTAATGTTTCTCCCAAGCTTGCAGATCTAACTAAATTAAACCATATCCCACTTTTAAAGAAGGTAGAAGGCGATCTGGCTAGATGGAAATGTCTACCCATATCACTCATGGGAAGGGTTGCCGCTATAAAAATGATGGTCTTACCAAAAATAAATTATTTATTCTCAATGATCCCAACTAAACCGCCACAAGATTGGTTCAGATCTCTAGATTCATAGTCAAGGAGCTTGAAAGAAAAGCGTCTGGACTTCATTAAGTTGCTTGAAGACGTTTCACCTCTCATCAAGAAGCTTCTTCAGTTCTAAAGTCAAATGGTGGGAGTCCCAGATTTAAATGTGGGAGTACCCCCAAGAGGGACAATGGACCCCCTAATGATCCTCTACCTAATCACCTGAGCCAAGGTGTGAAACTGGGTGTGCACAGAAAAGAAGATCAGACACCAGCGAGGGAGGATAAGAAGGACAGACGCAACAACATTGTCATCCCCTATGTAGCCGGTGTATCAGAAAAACTCAGGAGAGTTTTCTCCAAGCATGACATCCCGGTGCATTTCAGACCCAGCAACACGCTCAGACAAAAACTGGTTCACCCGAAAGACAAAACTCCAAAACACAGACTTAACAATGTGGTGTATGCTGTACAGTGCAGCGAGGAATGCCCAGACCTCTACATTGGAGAGACCAAACAGCCACTTCACAAGCGCATGGCACAACATAGAAGAGCCACCTCCACAGGACAAGACTCAGCAGTCCATCTGCATCTTAAGGATAAAGGACACTCTTTCGAGGATGCCAATGTTCACATTTTGGACAGAGAGGACAGATGGTTTGAAAGAGGAGTGAAAGAAGCCATCTATGTCCACTGTGAGCGACCATCTTTGAACAGAGGCGGGGGTTTACGACACCAACTCTCTGCCATCTATAATCCAGTTTTGAGATCCCTTCCCAGACGCCTTAACGCCCACTCACATCCTGGGCCATCTGACCTCAGGAATTCGCATGATAAGGTGGGGCCAGGTTTCACAATGAACTCACCCGAAACTCTGGCTGATTGGGACCCACACCCAGTTTCACACCTTGGCTCAGGCGATTAGAGGATCATCAGGGGGTCCTTTTGTCCCTCTGTGGGGGGATACTCCCACTAGGTTTATATCTGGGACTCTCCACCATTTGACCTTAGAACTGAAGAAGCTTCTCGGATGAGAGGTGAAACGTCTTCAAGCAACTTAAAGAAGTCCAGACGCTTTTCTTTGCAAGCTCCTTTGACTACAATGACCTGGATGACTGAGAACCTTCACAGACCTAACCTTCAGCACTACTTCTTAGCCAACAGGCTTCAGTTTATCTCAGGATGGCTAAAACATACCCTCTTAGATGAACCTTGGCTAGATGTAGAACAAGCACTTTGCAATAATCTAGAGATCTCAGACCTACCATTTATCAGCTCAAACATCAAGTCTTCATTAATCCCATGCAAACGTACACCTATCTGGAACAACCCTGACATATTACAAAACAATAATATGATAAACTTTTCAGATTGGAGTGGTAAAGGAATCAAATATTTAGAACATATATTAGAAGGAACAGAATTTATTTCATTTGACAGACTAGTTACACAATATGGGATCAACAAGAAAAGATTTTTAGAATATCAACAAATTAAATCCATAGTAAAAAAGAAATTTAAACCAGGTCAAGTTGAACTACAAACACCACCAAGTGTGGTTCAATTTCTTACTCTTAAAACCCCCAAATTACTATCCAAAATATACAGAATGCTTTCTAAAACAGATGAATCAATATCACTTCCTATTGCAAAATGGGAAGCGGATTTATCAGTTAACTTAGACCAAAACTTCTGGTCTCAGATTTGCTTAAAAACCTTTCATCTAATTAGAAATCCCAGTCTTCAATTAATTCAATACAAAATATTACATAGAGTGCACTATACAGGTCATCGGATGTTCAAGATGGGCTTTACGTCTACCAACAACTGCTCACACTGCCAAACCAATTCACCGGACAATTACATTCACGCTCTTTGGTTCTGTCCACCAGTTCAGAAGTTTTGGCGAGATATGTGAAGACTTATCGAAGTGTCTGAAATGTAACATTCCAACTTCCCCCTTAGTGTGTTTGTTGGGCAGCTTAGATAATGTCACTTCAGAAAAGAATATCCCCATATGGTTTTCACTGCCCTATGCATAGCCAAGAAAACAGTCCTCATGAACTGGAAAAATAAAAATAATCTGTGGGGAGGGTCTGTGCTGACGGACGTGGGTTACTGACCTGGTAGTCTGGCTGCCCCTGGGTGGGTCCGGGACTGGCGAGATGTTCTGGGGGCGCTCCGTCTCTGGGCTGGGGCACTGGCTGGGCCTCGGGGGCTTGGGTCCTGGTTGGTGTGTTGCCGGGGTTGTGGGCGGGTGGTTGTATGGGGGCCCAGTCCTGGCGCAGGGTGCCGCCGGTGCATCGAGCCACCTGGGGGGCTCTTCAACTGGTGGGGAGGTTGTTACATCTTGCAGGAGCTCTCCTCTCTTCAGGAACTCACTCTGCAGGAGGGGGAGATACAGGAGAGGTGGAGGAAGATCTCAGCCTGGGCGTCTATTGTCTTGTGTAGTCTGGAAGATGAGTGGATGACGGGGTGGGTGCAGTTTTCTCTGAGGTGGGGTCGGGTGGGCTGTCCCGGGCTCTGTGGGGCCGGGCGGCGCTGCTGTACTGGGCCCCGGTCCGGATGGGCCTGGGCCCCCTTTCCCTGGCGGGTTGCAGAGTATGGGGGTGCCTACTGGGGTCAGCGGGGGAGCTGGCCCCAGGGAGGGGTCACTTGCCCCTCCCTTCCTTCCCTCCCCATCTCCAGCTGCCTCCCTCTTCCCGCTCCACCACAATCACCCACACATGCAGGGCCTTGGGTAAAGATGTGTCACCAGGGTGCAGGGGAGGCATCCCCCTCTGTCCCCTACTGGCTGCCTCTGCCTCAATTTTATCTCACAACTTAGACATTCACATTACTCACACTCTCATAACACATACATATAGGATCTTGGGGGTGGACACGCTACACGGAATCCAAAAGCCCATCAGGGTGTACACCTCACCCCTGGCGTCGTTGCCCACCTCTCAATTTTAAATACACGTAGACATTGAGGGCTAGCAGGAGGGGCTATGCGCTTAGGAGGGGCGATCGTGGCTCAAGAGTTGGGAGTTCCCCTTGTAATCAGAAGGTTGCCGGTTCGAGCCCCGGCTCGGACAGTCTCGGTCGTTGTGTCCTTGGGCAAGACACTTCACCTACCGCCTACTGGTGTTGGCCAGAAGGGCCGATGGCGCGATATGGCAGCCTCGCTTCTGTCAGTCTGCCCCAGGGCAGCTGTGGCTACAACTGTAGCTTGCCTCCACCAGTGTGTGAATGTGTGTGTGAATGGGTGGATGACTGGGTGTGTAAAGCGCTTTGGGGTCCCTAGGGGGGACTAGTAAAAGCGCTATACAAATACAGGCCATTTACCATTTACCTGCTACTCTCTGGCAGGTAGCTCCATGCCCTCCTGGGTTTTAAAGGCACCTTAGAACACACATGCATCAACACTACATATGAGCGGGCGGAGGGAGGTTTGGAGTCTTCACACACCCCCGTTCTCTGCGGGCTGCTGGAGGGGGGGGTGGTGCAGTTCCCCCCTCCAGGGGCAAGGGTACCTAGACCCGGGGCTTAGAGTACGCTTGGGGAGTGTGATTGTGTGTACAGCGTCTCTTTATGTCTGTCTCCACGTTGGGTGAGTGTTGAGTAATTGCATATGAGAGCATGAGGGTGGGAATGGATGTTTGTATCTGTGTTTGTTTTTATGAAGCCATGCAACGATCCAGTGTCGGAGAGAGCTCCACCACACTCTTAAGTACTGTAACTCCTCCAGCGAGGCTTGATCAGCTGCAGGTGCGTGATTGTCTTCAGGTGTGGCCAACTACCTGGCAGGGCCACACCCACCAGGCCTGAAGGTGCCTGTAAACAGGTGCCCAGATACACCTGCATCCACACACCCACACACACCGACACACACATACCTGCAAGCAGGGAGAACGAGGGACAGCAACACCATCAGCAAAACACATCTAATATAATACAAGTCCATAACTACTCAGGAACTCTGGGTCACTCAGATCCAGGTGTGCGATGTATGTGGGAAGACAGTTAAATACTATGGAAACACAACAAACCTTGTTAAAAAAAAAAGTCGATAGCTGGCTCTCACTCAATGGGAATTAGTTCTTCTGATTCACTATATAGCCCATGGTTTTGCGAATGTCATATCACTAATGGCAGTCCTGTTCGTGTATTAATCACCAGGGGATGCCACATAAAAAGAGATGATGTGTGCCATGTCAGGGGTTAAAAATGGAATGGTATTGTGGTTTTTTTTTTTTTTTTTTGCCACAACATGGGAATGACTGCAGTTGTCCATAAGTTGTGCATGTGGTACTTCAGCATCTAGCAGGCCTATTGAAGAGGAGGGAGCATAGAGAGGGTGACTTTTTTTAAGTGGCAGGTAATTTCAAATGCAATGTTTCTATCAGCTAAAAAAACCATCATTAAACATACAAACTGTTTGCGTGCAGTTTGTCACAGTGTGATGCTAGCTAAAGGTCCAGCTGCTGTATTTCACAGAGAGAAAAGAAAGAGGATTAAATTTACTCAGAGATGGATAAACAAAAAGACAGGACAGGAGAGGAAGAGGAGAGTTTAGATTTAAAGGTAAGGACTGCTCAGTGGTACTTGATAAACTGGATATTTAAAGCTAATGTAGCGCCTCTACTCAGGACCAGTACACTCTCACTTCAAATAGAGACCCTAGACATCTTACTAGGTTCAGAATGAGGTTTTGTTTTGGAGACTCACAAAAGGAGTTGGCTTGGAAGTGAATAACTGGGACCTTTATTGTCTCAGTACCATTTATTAGGGGTGGGGGAAAAAATCGATA